>NC_142808.1:7778050-8046022 GCF_049724085.1 Artemia sp. Qi Xiang Cuo | reverse complement strand
GCTCACGTTTCCGGAAAAAAAAATCTGTAAAGTTTCCCCTGAAAATTTCACCCCTGGAAACCCCCCTCCTCATGTAAAATTAATCCCCGTACAAAATCCTTCTACTCTGTCAAAACTGCAAAATTCCACATTTTTGATGATAAAGGCTTGAAAGATTCTCTTTACTAATAGAACAGCACACTCATAGAATATTGAATTTTTTGATCCTCTTGGCCTATCGTATAAATTCTACGCACCATACATCAGCAACTTTATTGAAAGCAGTGGGAAAACCATTATTCAAAATCAACGAAGAGTACAGGATTTAACGACTAAGACATGTGGCTTTCATGCACTACTCTTTTTCTTGTTCAGATGTCGTGGCTACACCTACAAGCAGTTTCTCGACATCTACGTTGACTTACCTCACTTGAACGACTTTCTAGTGGAGAATATACTTACAAGTTTATTTAATATTGATTTTAGTGCCCTAAGAATAAAATGTACTAAAGATGTATGTGAAATTGTTTATTAATAAAAAAAATTTATATACATGATAAAACGACTTTTCTACTTTTTAGATTTCATCCACTAGTAGGTATTTGTTGACAACAACGAGCGCAGGTAGATTATCTGAATTCACCGTGTACTGATCCTGATGTACTGCAAAGTCAGGGTCACATTTTCTACAGTAGAGTGTGACTTCACTCTTGTCATATCTCTTTGTATAGTCAATGATACTATTCGCATTCATTCTATAGAATTCACATGTTTAAATTTGCCTATTTGAAGCAATTTCACAAACAGTGTCCTCAAGTGTCGAATCACATTCCGTCACACCCAAATAAAAATCAGTGGGCTTATAATCATAACACTCATTGTCTTCACAACGATGACGTAGAAACCCTATTCTTTTGTTGTTCCAACAGTTGAATCGATGACCTGGTTCCCCCTCCCAGAACAATCTAAAACCACGACGATACTAATCTCGTAGCAATAAACTAAAATCACGGTTAGGATTTTTTCTAATCATACCAGGATATGTATTCTCCCACTGCTTACATTTATCATAATGACAATTGGAGCATAGGTGACCTCTAGGATGAGAAACACACACCTCTTCAAGACAGGAATTACAACCTTTAATTTGTATAGCATATCCTCTATGCAATTTACACGGGTTGCATAATCTACACTTTTCATCATACTCCTCAATCATTGTGCAATTCTCACATGATGACCAGCTGCCCTGTGTGTGCCCTATACATAACGGGCATGTATGAAACATTTTGTCATGTGTTGTCGCTCTCACTACCACAATGAAACTGAGCTAGCAACAAAAAAAAAAATTGTCTGAGAGAGAGAGAGAGAGGAGTAAATCAACACTGAGCACCATCTTTATCATGAAAAAAAAAAGTCCTAAATTTCTAAACTAATTTTTAAAAGCATATAAACAATATCATTTTGGCGTGTCGTTATCAATATATAAATAAATTGTGTAAATGCATTTGGACCACGATGTATAAGCTTCATGCAATAGTCTAATGATGGAGAATCAGTTTTCATTATATCGACAAGCATTCCTCGAGAAAATATCTTCCTTTGAATAGACAACTCTAGAAAATCATCATCTAGAATTAAATGTTTTTCAATATGAACTAGATTCCTCATGATTCGATCTTTCTCAAATCTATACATTTTTAGAGTCATAACTCTCTCACAACCAAATTCAGACTAATCATAATTTCTTTTTCTACTCTAGAAAATATACGACTGTCTAATATAGAAAGAAAAAAAAATACCATTGATTTATAAACATTTTTATTGAACATAATTACAATAATAATATTCACTGATGCATTTTGTTCTCATCAATATATTTCGATAGGACATCTAATGCTGACCGAAGTTTATTTATATGGAGAATATTCACTTTTCCAGCAAAATATAGTTGCTCCTCCTGCTTAAATTTGCTTAATGATATCACATATCTTGCATACATAATGTCCCATTTAAGGCATAGTCTACAGCCAGCGGTTATTTCCACAGCCACATTAGGTACTCGTATATCGCTGCTGCTGCTGCTGTCGGTTCCATCATTAATCTCCAAAAGTGTAAATGCACCACTCATTTTTTCTCCACGAATATCCTCTCAAATAAACTATTCTCTTTGAATTCAATTCTCTTACTAATATGAAATACAATGAAAATTACTCCTTATATCCGAATCCAACTACTAATCAAGTAGTTAGTGTGACCGTCGCACTCACTCTCTGGTTGTCCTCCAAAAATGGGTGTCATAATAGAAAACATGTCTATCAACCCATGTAGAGTTCATTGTAATAGGCAAATGACCCTGGTAACCCCAATTCGTTGAAAACCTACACGCATACCCGCTGCCTCAGGCGTAAGTTTGCGGGTAGGGTTTCAAGTAATTGTACGGTTACTACTCACACTTTCATCTAGGATGCTTAAATCCTCATCATAATCTAAGTCCAAGATACATTTTCTTCCCCATTTGATTCCACGGTCTCCCATTACATTTTCTGTGTTCCTTAAGACTAAGTCCATCAAAATAATTCATATTAAGAGGAATGGAACACAATCCTGCTTGACTTCTGATTTAATACAAAACCAGCTGCTAACCTCACTTCCTACCTTAACCGCAGCAGTGTTATTCTCGTACATAGCACTAATCACTTTAATGTATTTGTCTGGTATACCTTACAAGGATAAAACCTTTACTAAAGCTCATCTATCAATAGAATCGAACGCTTGCTCATAATCTATAAAACTGAGGACCAAAGGTGTTTGAAAACTTAGGCACTTCTCAATTATTAGCCTAAGAGTGAAAATTTAGTCAACACGTCCTCTACCTTTTCTAAAACCGCACTGCTCTTCTCTTATAACTTGGTCTACGGCATCTCTCAGTCTAAAAAGTATCATATTACTAAGTAATTTACTACTTAAAGAGATCAGACTAATGCCTCGATAATTACCACACTCACTTTTATCGCCTTTCTTATAAAGTAGCTTAATTAAGGTTTTCCTAAAATCGTTAGGTACTTCCCCTTTTTCAAAAATCATATTCATAATTTTCAATAACTTATTTCTAACCTCAGAGCCACCATATTTAAGAAACTCATTTACTACCCTATCAGCACCTGGAGCCTTATTATTCTTTAATCCTTTTAGTACTGTTGCTAATTCCTCCCCTCACAAAACAAATCTTCCTTCACATCCAAGGTATCACAAACCCTTTTCATTTCTCCTCTATATATATATATATACACACACACACACACACACACACACACACACACACACACACACACACACACACACACACACACACACACACACACACACACACACACACACACACACACACACACACACACACACACACACACACACACACACACATATATATATATATATATATATATATATATATATATATATATATATATATATATATATATATATATATATATATCCAAGTGTATCACAAACTTTTTATCATATTTTTATATATATATATATATATATATATATATATATATATATATATATATATATATATATATATATATATATATATATATATATATATATATATATATATATATATACACACACACACACACACACACACACACACACACACACACACACACACACACACACACACACACACACACACACACACACACACACACACATATATATATATATATATATATATATATATATATATATATATATATATATATATATATATATATATATATATATATATATATATATATATATATATATATATATATATATATATATATATATATATATATATATATATATATATATATATATATATATATATATATATATATATAGTATATATATATATTATGTTTAAGAGGTAATTACTTGGCAAAAAAAAAAAAAAAAAAAAAAAAAAAACTGTCAGTCCTAATCCAGAAATTGAGACAAATGTGCACTTGAACGAGGCACTCACCTTACACATCCATCCAACTACCTAGGACCAAACAGTATACCCAAACCATCAACCAAATAGAAAAGTCCAAATCCATGCAAAGTTGTCATCAATAAATGTAAGTCGTTGTAAAATTACCAGCAAAAGTACCTTAAATCTAGCAAAATATTTCCAAGTAAAACCTTCCATTTAGGGCTCATCATCAGAAGAATATATATATATATATATATATATATATATATATATATATATATATATATATATATATATATATATATATATATATATATATATATATATATATATATATATATATATATATATATATATATATATATATATATATATATATATATATATATATATATATATATATATATATATATATATATATATATATATATATATATATATATATATATCTTCTCTTCATAAATAAGGATATTGCAAACGTTAGATTAATAGGTCAAGTTGAAGAAACAGTAGGCTAAATTTTATCTTTCTTATTTAACGTAATCTCAAAAACAATATGTTAAAAATTCAAATGAATTTACGTAAAAAAATGTGCATTGTCAAGAGATTGTCATAATCAAGAAAATAATTTCCAGATTTTTCAACCAAGTTGAAAAAAATGGCTATCGCAAAATTTGGTTTGGATATTTAAGGGGAAATGTTGGACCCAGAAAGGGTGTTAGTTGCCTTCCAATCACTGTCGACTACTAAAAATGGCACTAGCCATTTCAATTTCCATTCGAATGAGCCCTTTTTAAAGTTTCTACGACAACGCTTTCTATAAAAACCTTATATGCCCCCTATAAAAACCTTATATAATTTACAACCTTTGTCCTGAGGGTTTTGGGGGTTGTAAAGACCTAATTTCTAGAACTTCCAACCTCGTCGAACAAAATGGCTATCTCAAAATTTTGATTGAATGCGTTTGGGGAAAAGGTGGGCGTGAGAGGGGGTTTAGTTGCCCTCCAATCACTTTCGACTATCAGAAAAGGCACTATCCCTTTGAATATCCAATTAAATGAGGCCTTTTTCAAGGTTCTACGACAAAGCTTTCAATAAAAACATTATATACCCCCTGTGCATAACTTAGAACCTTAGACCTGAG
Organism: Artemia sp. Qi Xiang Cuo; assembly: GCF_049724085.1. NCBI lineage: Eukaryota > Metazoa > Arthropoda > Branchiopoda > Anostraca > Artemiidae > Artemia > Artemia sp. Qi Xiang Cuo. The sequence goes on along the minus strand of NC_142808.1, from coordinate 8,040,926 downwards.
GGCTCTACGACAAAAGATTCTACGACAAAACTTTCGACAAGTTTCTACGACAAAACTTTCTATAAAAACCTTATATGGCCCCAGAGCATAACTTACAACCCTTGCCCTGAGGGGTGTGGGGGATTTGTCATCCTGAAAGACATAATTTCCATACTTACAACCTTTGTTCTGAGGGCTCTGGGGGTTGTCATCCTCAAAGACCTAATTTCCAAAACTTTCATCTACGTCGAACAAAATGGCTATCTCAAAATTTAGATTGAATGTGTTTGGGGAAAAGGTTGGCGTGAGAGGGGGCTTAGTTGCCCTCCAATCACTTTCGACTATCAAAAAAGGCACTATTCCTTTGAATATCCAATCAAATGAGGCCATTTTCAAGGTTCTACGACAAAGCTTTCAATAAAAACATTATATACCCCCTATGCATAACTTAGAACCTTAGCCCTGAGGGCTCTACGACAAAAGTTTCTACGACAAAACTTTCGAAAAGTTTCCACGACAAAACTTTCTATAAAACCTTATATTGCCCCAGAGCATAACTTACAACCCTTGCCCTGAGGGGTGTGGGGGATTTATCATCCTCAAAGACATAATTTCCAGAAATTTCAACTACGTTGAACCAAATGGCTATCTCAAAATTTTGACTGGCTGTGTTTGAGGAAATGGTGGGCGTGAGAGGGGGGTTAGTTTCTCTCCATTCACTTTGACTATTAAAAAGGGCACTAGAACTTTAAATTTCCAATCAAATGAGTCCTTTTTGAACTTTCTACGACAACGCTTTCTATAAAAACCTTAAATTCCCCCAGGGTATAACTTACAACCTTTGCCCTGAAGGCTCTGGGGGTTGTCATCCTCAAAGACCTAATTTTTATAACTTTCATCTACGTCTAACAAAATGGCTATCTCAAAATTTTGATTGAATGTTTTTGGGGAAAAGGTTGGCGTGAGAGGAGGGTTAGTTCCATTCACTTTCGACTATAAAAAAGGCACTAGCCCTTTGAATATCCAATCAAATGAGACCTTTTTCAAGTTTCTACGACAAAGCTTTCAATAAAAACATTATATACCCCCAGTGCATAACTTACAACCTTAGCCCTGAGGGCTTTTGGGGGTTGCCATCCACAAAGACCTAATTTCCAGAACTTTCAACAACGTTGAACAAAATGGCCATCTAAATATTTGATTGGACGTGTCCCCAGGGCATAACTTACAACCTTTGTCCTGGGGGCTGTGGGGGGTTTGTCGTCCTCTAATACACAATTTTCAGAACTTTCAACTACGTTGAAGAAAATGGATATCGCTAAACTTTGATCGAATGTGTTTGGGGAAATGGTGGGCGTGAGAGGGGGGTTAGTTGCTCTCCATTCACTTCGACTAGTAAAAAGGGCACTAGAACTTAAAATTCCGAATCAAATGAGTCCTTTTTGAAGTTTCTACGACAAAACTTTCTATAAAAACCTCATATGACCCCAGAGCATAACTTACAAACCTTGCCCGGAGGGGTGTGGGGGATTTATGCTCCTCAAAGACATAATTTCCAGAACTTTCAACTATGTTGAACAAAATGGCTGTCTCAAACTTTTGAGTGGATGTGGTTGAGGAATTGACGGGCATGAGAGGGGGGCTAGTTGCCCTTTAATCACTTTCGACAATTAAAAAGGGCACCAGCCCTTTCAATTTCCAATCGAATGACCCCTTTTTGAAGTTTTTACAATATCGCTTGCTATAAAAACCTTATATACCCCCAGGGTATAACTGACAACCCAGGCCCTGAGGGCTATTGGGTAATAATCATCCTCAAAGACCCAATTTCCAGAACTTTCAACTACGTTGAAAAAAAGGCTATCTCAAATTTTTATTGGATGTGTTTGGGAAATGGTGGGTGTGAGAGGGGACTAGCTGTCCTCCAATTATTTTCAACTATTAAAAAAGGCACTAGCCATTTCAATTTCAAATCGAATGAGCCCTTTTTGAAGTTTGTACTTCATCACTGTCTATAACAGCCTTATATGCCCCAAGGGCAAAACTTACAACCCTTGCCCTGAGGGCTCTGAGGGAGTAATCATCCTCAAAGACCTAATTTTCCAAATTTTTAACTACGTTGAAGAAAATGGCTATCTAAAAATTTTGATGGGATATTTTTTAGGAAAAGGTGGTGTGAGAGGGGGGTTAATTGCCCTCCAATCACTTTTGACTATTAAAGTGGGCTCTAGCCCTTTGAATTTCCAATCGAATGAGCCCTTTTTTAAGTTTTTATGACAAAGATCTCAATAAAAACCTTATATGCCCCCAGGGCATAAAATACGACCCTTGCTCTGAGGGCTTTAGAGGGGAGTGTCATCCTCAAAGATATAATTTTTGGACCTTTCAGCTACTTTGAACAAATTAGCTATCTAAAAATTTTGATTGGATGTGTTTGGATAAATAGTGGGCCAGGAAGGGGTGTTAGTTGCCTTCAAATCAGTTTTGACTATTAAAAAGGGAACTAGCCATTTCAATTTCCAACCAAATGTGCTCTTTTTGAAGTTTTTACGACAATGCTTTCTATAAAAAAAACTTTATATGGCCCCAGGGCATAACTTACAACCCTGTCCCTGAGGGCTTTGGGGGATTTGTCATCCTCAAAGACCTAATTTCCAGAACTTTCAACTACGTTGAACAAAATGGCTATCTCAAAATTTTGAATGGATGTGTTTGGGGAAAAGGTGGGCGTGAGAGGGGGGTTAGTTGCCCTCCAGTCTCTTTCGACTATCAAAAAGGGCACTAACTATTTGAATTTCCATTCGAACGACCTTTTTTTTCAAGTTTTTACGACAAAGCCTTCTGTAAAAACCTTGTATGTTCCCAGTTCAAAACTTACAACCCTTGCCCTAAGGGCTGTTGGGATGGCTATCTCAAAATTTTTATTGGATTTGTTTGGGGAAATTTTGGGCGTGGAAGGGGTGTTAGTTGCCTTTCAATCACTTTCGACTATTAAAAAGGGCACTAGCCATTCCAATTTCCAATAAAATGAGCCCTTTTTAAAGTTTCATTGACAGCTCCTTCGATACGAAGTGGCCTGGCCAAAACAAGAAAATAAATAATACATTGTGCCAACATCGTTCTTTACTTAGGTAGCACTATTGCGCTGCCTAGGATTTTTTTTTACCAGAGGCATTTCATATGGGAGGGGTAGTCATATGAGCTTCGGAGGGGCTCATTCGATTGGAAGTCTAGAGTTCTAGTGCCTTTTTTAAGAGTCAAAAATGATCTTAGGATAACTAGCCCCCCGCAAGCCCTTTTTTCCCCAAATACATCCGATAAAAATTTTTAGATAGCCATTTTGTTAAAAATATTTCAAAGATTATCTAACAAAAACTCAGGTGTCGACAAAATCCCCCAGGACCCGAGGGCAGGCGTTGTAAGTTATACCCTGGTGGCATTTTGGTTCTTATGGAAGGAATGCTCTTATAAACTCCAGAGAGGGCTCATTTGATTGGAAATTGAAAGTTCTAGGTCACTTTTTAAGAGTCAAAAGAGATCAGAGGGTAATCAACCTCCACCCCCTTTTTTCCCAAATGTTACTGATAAAAATTTGAGATAGCCATTATGTTAAAAATAGATCAAAAGTCAGATAAAAAAACTCAGGTGTCAAAACAACCCCCCACGGCTTCGGGGCAGGCGTTGTTAGTTATGCACTGGGGACATTTATGGTTCTAATGAAAGGGATGCTCACATAATCTTTAGAGAGGGCTCAGTTGATCAGAAATTGAAAGTTCGAGTTCACTTTTTATCAGGGCCAACGCTATAGTGTTGCCGATAGTAAGGGCCATGCGGCTCCTACGTTTTATTATTTTTTTTTCCCCCAAAGGCACTTCCTCTGGAAGGGATCGTCGTGTAAACTTCAAGGGGAAATGAATTGATTAGAAATCGAGAGTTCTAGTGCCCTTTTTAAGAGTCGAAAGTGATCGGAGGACAACTAGCCCCCCACAGCGTTTATCCCCCAAATGCATCCGATAAAAGTTTTGAGTTAGCCATTTTGCTAAAACTAGTTCAAAGATCATACAACAAATACTGTGGGATAGACACAAGCCCCCAGGGCCTGAGGACAGGCGTTGTAAGTTATGCCCTAGGAGCATATATAGTCCTTATAGAAGGAATGCTCGTAGAAACTCCAGAGAGGGCTCATTTGATTGGAAATTGAAAGTTCAAGTTCAGTTTTTGAGTCAAAAAAGATTGGAAGGCAGGTCCCCCACCCGATACAAATTTAGAGATAGTAAAGGCCATGTGGTTCCAGTGTTTTATTATTTATTTATTTATTATTATTTTTCCAAGAGGTACTTCATATGGAGGAGGTCGTCGGATAAACTTCAAGGGATAATCATTCGATTAGAAATCGAGAGTTCTAGAGCCCATTTTAAGAGTCAAAAGTGATCGGAGGGCAACTAGCCCCCCTTCCACGCCGTTGTTCACCCAAATGCATACGATAAAAATTTTGAGGTAGCCATTTTGTTAAAAATAGTTCAAAGGTCATATAACAAAATCTTTGGGGTCGAAAAAAGCCGCCAGGGCCAGGGGGCAGGCTTTGTAAGTTACGCCCTGGGGGGAAATATGGTTCTAATAGAAGGGATGATCATAAAAACTTCAGAGAGGGCTGTATTAATTGGAAATAAAAGTTCAGAGTCAAAAGAGATTGGAGGACAACTAGCCTCCCTCCTCACGCAATTTTTTTGCCAATTGCATCAGATAGAAATTTTGAGATGGATATTTTGTTAAGCCCTCAGAGTCCGGGAGCAGGTGTTGTAAATTATGCCCTAGGGGTAAATAAGGTTCTTATGGAAAGGATGCTTGCATAAACTTCAGAGGGCTCATTTGATTGGAAATTGAAAGCTCTAGATCACTTTTATAAGTCCTAAGTGATCGGAGGGCATCTAGCCCCTTCCCCCTCCCCCACGCTTTTTCCCCAAATGCATCAGCTGAAAATTTTGAGATAGACATTTTGTTAAAAATAGTTCAAAGTTCAGATAACAAAAACTCCGGTGTTGACACAGCCCCACAGGGCCCGACGGCAGGCGTTGTAAGTTATGCCCAGGTGTCATGTAAGGTTCTTATGGAAGGGATGCTCGTATAAACTTCAAAGAGGGATCATTTGACTGGAAATTGAAAGTTCTTGTTCACTTTTTATAAGTCAAAAGCTATCGGAGGGCAACTAGCCCCCCCCCACGCCCTACATTCTTTGAGGCATCTGCCCCCACCCCCACCAATATGACACACCACTGGACTCCGAAGATCAAATACGCCCCCATGTTCTACTTTTAAAATCCATATGTAAATAATTGACAGTTCATATAATTTACGGACTATTGGGTTTTCATTGCCCTTGGATGCAAATTTATTGACATTTTCAGCTTTTCTGAACTATCTCACGCCCCATTGTTTCAAAGGGCATCCGGTTAAAATTTTGAGATTGCCATTTTGTTCAAAAAAGTTCAAAGGCCAAATAACTAATCTTCCGGGGTTGAACCCGCCTCGCCACCCCTGACCCCGGGGAAATTGCTCTGATTTAAGGAAATTGCTTATTGCTACTTTGACACTTCGTTTACTTCCATACTTAGTTTTCGTGATTTACGTGGCAACTTTGATATGTGATGCAAGGGCTATAAATTATGCAAGTTGCTTATTGTTACTTTGATACCTTGGTTACTTTGATGCTTTCTTTACTTTTTTTTTTTTACTTTGGTATTGTTATTTTGATACTAGTTTGATAATTTGATGAACTTTTGATATTGTAAAAGAAAGTTTGACTTTGAAATAAGGTAATTTTAATAGCTTGAAACTAAAAAAAACTTTCCGTAAAAGAAGTTTTCAAAAAAGTGAAGGCCATTTTAAACTTAAGATCAGCAGATACAAATACCTGTTAAAATTCAAACCCAAAACGACCAGAAATTACTATTAAAGAATAAATAAATAAATAATAAATAAATCTTAAAGCGAGTAATGCTTAAATTGAATATGCGAATAAAAAAAATATTTTGCTACTGAAGTATAAATGAAACCCAAAATAAACAGTATTAGTACCCATTGTATGCTTGTTTCCATTGATTGCTTATTTAATTTCTGTTCGTTTTTGGGTTTCATTTATACTTCAGTAGCAAAATAATTTTTTCGTTTTAAGCATGATTTGCATATTCAACTTAAGCATTCCTCGCTTTAAGATTTATTTATTCTTTTATACTATTACTTGTTGTATGTTTTATTCCTATGATTGTTTATTAATTTTTGTTCGTTTTTGGTTTCATTATTCTTTAATAGTAATTTCTGGTCGTTTTTGGGTTTGAATTTTAACAGGGATTTGTATCTGATGATCTTAAATTTAAAATGGCCTTTACTTTTCTTTGAAAAACTTCTTTTTCGGAAAGTTTTTTTTAATTAATCTTCAAAACATCGACAACAAGTAATTCAGTTTAAGAACTAATGAAAATAAACTGAATTTTTGATATATTATTTTAATATGATTTTGAGATTATTTTGAGATTATATATATATTTTTGATATGATAATTTTTTATATATATTATATTTTTCAGTTATTTTGATTGCTGGAAACCAGGAAACTCAAGATTTTATTTCACTGTCATTTTTATTCTTGTTTTTCAATGTTGTAAATATAAAAGAAAATACTTTTTATATAATTTGTTTTCAGTAAAGCACAAATGAGGCAATTGGCTTTAGAATTTTATGGTTAAGGGAGGGGCAAACAGTTAGAAGCCAAACTTCGGGTTATAGAAGTTTCGGCTCGTTGTAAGTTTGACTTAAATATTCAATTTAATATTTACTCGTTTAATGATTTATTTATTCATCTATATCAGTATCTATTATCTTTATATTTGATATAATCATCTATTTTAATTTCTGTTCATTTTAGGTTTCGTTTATTCTTTGATAGTAATATCTGATCATGTTGAGTTTGAATTACTGTAGAACATTATTTCTGCAAGTCTTAGGTTTTGTTAATTTGTTTTGTGTCACAACAACAAAACACACTTTTCTTTCATGGGAGGCCAAGGAGATCAATCATTTGGGCTTTCATTTTATAAAGGATCGTTTGTTGACTGTTAGTTTTTCTCTTCAATCTAGTTCCCCGTAAATAATAAGCCATTAAAATTCAATTTTCTCCCTGTCCCTAAATCTTTTCTATCTTGCCTTGATGTAATCCCTTATCAGAAAGAGAATTAAATATGAAAAGAGTTTCCACCGAACTAAAGAGTGATCGTAGTTGATAAAGGAAGACAAATTATGCTAGCCGGACAACTAAGCTTGGTGTTTTTGGTATTGAAGCAGTGGCGGTTCTGGCCTCTCTTACACTCCGGGCAAAAGCTTGATAAAAAACCCTCCCCCTCCTGTTTCCCACAAAATTTTCAGGCCAAAATTTAACGAGGTTTTTATTTATTAACAAAATTATTTTCAATTTATTTATTAATTAATGTTTTCAAAAATTATTTTTCAATTTGTTATTTAAGTTATTTAATTATTATTAATTATTTGAATTTAATTATTTTAATTCTAATTTATTTTTACGTTGAAAATTAGTTAATAATTTATTAATTATTTTTATTTATTAACTGCGCCCTCTAATTTATTAAAAAAAACATTCAAAAATATTATTAATGTTGAAAATTACAAATATAAAGGGCGGCCAAAGGTACAACAAACATTGAGGAATTTTACTTTAATAATCCGCATCTATGTCTGCCTAAAAATCTCTGTTAGATTTTTTGACGTAAATAGAGGGAAGTTGAACTTCAAACGAGCAAAATCAATACTTTGCAGATTACACAGATACATCTACAAAACCAATTCAAACAAACTGACTTGTGATGTTTTTCCATATCTGTAGAATTCTAAAAACAAAACATTAACCCCAGTGGTGGTTCTTATCTCTCTTACGCATGGGACAAAATTTGATTAGTGCCCTTCCCCCTCTATCTGGTAAAAAATCTTCAGGCCAAATTTTAAGGATTTTCATTTATTATCAAAAGTATGTTCAATTTTTAACTCAATAATAATTTATTTTCAATTACTTTCTTAAGTAATTTTTCAAATTATTTAGTTATCATTAATCATTTAATTATTATTATTAAGTGTTATTTTATTAATTATTTTATTTTATTAACTGTGTCCTCTACTTTATTTTGATAAAATAAATTTCAAAAATTAAAAAATGATTATAACTGTTAGATTACTTATTTGAAAATTTTATACCCCTAAAATTTCTACACCTGGGGTAATTGCCCCCCCTGTCCTTCCCCTAAAACCACATCTGACTGACTCTAAAAACTAAATGTTCTCTAAGGGGCAGAAGTTTAAGTAGCCTATCAAAAATAAAAGACTAAATCCTTCTTTCAAGAACCTAAATCCATTTTAATTCTTAGCAAAGTGATAGCTTTTCAGAATTCCATTAATTTACGGAAATATATCAAAACCAGTTTATTTTAGTTCGTCTTGTACCTATTGAGTAATCTCTGAAGCAATAATTTCTATTCGTTAAAGTTTTCAACTTCTCTCTGTACTTCAATAAAAACAGTTATTTTTTTTAAAATGATTTTGCCTTCTGTTTCAGTACAAGTATTTTTTTTTTCAAGAAACGTTACTATAGGTACGGTAATCAATAAGATTTTTCGTTGATAGGGGACATTGAACATAGGTTCAATTCCTCCTTCCCTTAATGTTTTTTATGAAATATGTATAGTTTTTTCACATAATAAAAGTGGCCTTAGCAGTGGTGGTTCTAGACCTAGGCAAGGAGGGCAGTTACCCCTTTCCCAGTTTTTCTGACAACCGACGTTGAATTCCTATCGTATATCTTGCCCCCCCACTACCCCCAGGTTATGAAGCCTAAAACCACTACTACTCCTTGAGTGATGTTGCCACCGTCATCTTTGAGAATTTGCACCAAAAATTCAATTATTTAATAAAATTTTCTGGTACAGGCCCATTATGCGGGCCTTTCTAAAAAGTCAAGTTTGGTTAATGCTAATGAAATAAAATAAAATAGGATGAATATATACTAGTTTAGAAACAAATTTGGGCTATATGTATGCACATTAGGGATGGGATGGGGGGTATAGCACAGCATATATTAAATACGTAACCTAACCTAAGTTCCTCCCCCCCTAAACCCCAGTTTTATATCGTATACGCAATGAAAATCCCGCTATCATTGCCTACTCGAAAGCGGTTAACATGTCAAAAACGGGTTTTATCATTGCCTACTCTACAGCGGTAAAACCTAGAGGCCCATATAATGGGAAAGTACCAAATTTTCTTCCATCCGGCAGTCTTTTTTCAATATGCGTCCTTGAGCTTCTACATACTAATGGGAACGGGAAAGACGGTATTCAGGAGGAGAGATTTCCCCTCTCGACTTAAGGTTTTTGTCATTAAGATTACAATAGTGTCCTTGATATGGTTCCTAGCTTTTTCACTCCAGAAATGACATTAAACAGGGGGTTTTGATGCCACATGTCACTTTACGATAGAATTATTAAGATGAATTTAGAATAGGTGTTTCTATATAGGCAGAAGCTTTTAAACAAGGCAATAAAAATTTCTCTTCGATCTTGCGGCAGTCAGCCACCCACAGCAGAAAATACGTAAATAAATAAGGAGACGTTTAGAAACCCAGTGAAAAAAATGTTTTCCTTGTTTTTCAAGATTGGGGCTAAAACTCTAAAGCTAATAAATTCAGGGGGTGAAACTTGATTGGTATTTTCAGAATTTGCGTTTTCTGGCATTTTGACCGACTCTGAGCAAGAATTGATGGTTTGTGTCACAAAAAGGGCGGAAAATTCCTAAATCATGTGGCAAAATATCTTTTATTGCTTAAAAGGAGTGCTAAATATTTTGACCCCGGTTCAGTTGAGCCCTCTCCCACATTTTATGACATCTGGTTTTATATGATAACCCTCTAGGAAAAAAAACAATAGAAGACATAATTGCTACCTATGCAAAAAAGTTCCTTTACTTGTTGTTGAAGATAGGCGATTATAATTTCCTTACTTTGGGTTTTGAACATGGTTAATTCAATGATATACTTTTAATTATTTTTTTTTCTTTTTGTTAAAAAACCATCATCAAGTGTGGAAAACCGCGACGTGACCAATATGGGGTCGCCAAAAGCCTACATTCATACTGTAGGTCCCAGGAACTTCTTGCTGTCTGGTTTTAAGCAGGCTTAAGCTCTTTGTCTAGACTTGAGAACATATATTAGTCCTTGTCCAGCACTGGTTTGGGACCATTAGATTCGAGGAGTCCATAATATTTTCACTGATTTAAACAATATGAAAATAGCAACCGGGAATGTTACATCCTTGAAAAAATATCGTGTCGTCATTTCGATTAATGAATTCAGACGGTTTAGATTAGACTTTTTACCTCAGGGATCGAAAACATGAAATTAGGTAACATAGAATGTGTTTACTCTGAAATTTAGGTGTGGAATGCTTTTAAATATATGGAATTCATTTAGTATATGAATTCTATACTAAATCCAGATTGATGTTACTCATCAAAAGGTAAGAGCCTGAAAAATTTTTCTTCATTTTCTAAAAAAAGGGAAAAACCTCAAAAGTAAAGTGACCATATTAGAAATACTACTACTACTACTACTACTAATAACTCATCGCAGCACCAAGCCGCCTGAGGCCAACACAGCTACGCACGCTCCTCCTGCATCCCAATCTATTCAGAGCCTCCCTTTTTACATACGCCTACGAAGTTCCCATTTTCTTTAAATCTTTCTTTATGACGTCCTTCCACCCCAGACAAGGACGACCTGCTTTTCGTTTAGCCCTAGACGGTTGGCAGAAAAGAACAATCTTCGGCAATCTGTCATCCTTCATCCGCACAACATGCCCTAGCCACCTCAACCTTTCTTTCATTATAGCCCTAGAGAGCGGTATTGAACCACATTTTTCGTATAGCCTATTGTTTGAAATACGGTCAGTCAGCCGGGTACCCAGAATAATCCTTAAGCAATTCCTCTGGATAACATCTAGCAAATCTTCATCCGCTTTTCGGAGCGTCCATGCTTCAGAGCCATATTTGACCACTGTCATCACTGTAGCTTCTAAGATTCTAATCTTGGTTTGCAGACTTATCTTCCTATTCTTCCAGACTTTTTTTTAACTGTTAAAAAACACCCTGAGCCTTGGCTATTCTACTTTGAACATCTTTACTTCTTCCAACATCTTTACTAATAATACTACCAAGGTAAGTGAAGCTACCCACCTGATCAATCTTTTCATTACCCAACGTCACCTTTTCATCTTCACTTATTCCTAGCCTTAGTGACTTAGTCTTCCTAGCATTAATTTTCAAACCAATACTAGCACCCTGAACTCGCAAAACCTCTAAAACTTCATTCATTTTGCTCACACTTTCATCTAGGATGCTTAAATCATCTGCATAATCCAAGTCCAAGAGACTTTTTCCTATCCATTTGATTCCGTGGTCTCTCATTGCCTTTCCTGTGCTCCTTAATACAAAGTCAATCAAAATAATCCATATAAAGGGTGATTGAACACAACCCTGCTTAACTCCTGATTTAATACAAAACCAGGTGCTGACCTCATTTCCTACCTTAACCGCAGCAGTGTTATTCTCGTACATAGCACTAATCACTTTAATGTGTTTGTCTGGCATACCATTCATGGATAAAACCTTTACTAAAGCTCATCTATCAACAGAATCGAACGCTTGCTCATAACCTATAAAACTGAGGACCAAAAGTGTTTAAAAACTCAGGTAATTCTCAATTATTAGCCTAAGAGTGAAAATTTGGTCGACACATCCTCTACCTTTTCTAAAACCGCACTGCTCTTCTCTTAAAACTTTGTCTACGGCATCTCTCAGTCTAAAAAGTATGATATTACTAAGTAATTTACTACCTACAGAGACCAGACTAATGCCTCGATATACCACAATAAGAAATACCACAATAAGATTCAGCATATCAGAAAATCCTGCTGTAAATTTTTGAAGTTCCTAAGAAAAAAAAGAAGAAAAAAAATTCTTTTTTTTTCCAAAAGAAAAGTCACGGATGCATGATTATTTTTGTTTTTTCCCCAAGCGTGATTGTATCGAACTAAAGAGTATCAAAATTACCAGCGATTGACAATTCTCATATAGCAAATCAATTTTTTAGCTTCACAAAATTATATACTATATAAAGCATAAAAACTATATAGCTTATATTGAAGCTATATAAACTATATAGCTTATGCTTTACTTAACATAAAAGTTGATTTAGTTTATTTTTCAAAAAATTTTATTCAGTAATATATAATTTCAATGTCGCAGAATTTTCCAATAATTTTCCATTGAATTGAAGTTATCAAGTATTTTACAATAGGATGCATAGGTTGCATCAAGACGCTGGGTAACTGTAGACAGAGAAAAGTCAAGACAGATAGTCCAAGTAATTGAGAGGCAAATGTTTAAATGGCTGGGGCACGGGTAAATGGCAGGAGTATGCATGACTCTCTTATTAGACACATATTTGTCAGGTTGTGGGAGGGAATTTTCCTGGAAAAATTTTCCACGTAGAGGGATGGAGGAAATCTCCTGACTTGATTTGAAAAAATATCAGAAATAAAATAAAAATAGTTTTTTCAAATGAAAGTGAGACGCAATATTAAATTTAAACGAACAGAAGTTATTCCGCGAGAGTGGCTGCTCCCTCCTTTAGGGTTACCTCTTGCTCGTTGACCAAAAGTTCTTTATTACTTTAGAAAAACTTCTTATTCCAATTCAAGAGCATTTCTCTTTCAACATTGGCTCTATTGGGAATAATGTTGAACTTTAGTGTGAACAGTGGAGGACAGAGGAGGGGACAGATCCCCTCATATTTAGAATCATTTCTTTTTGTTAAAGTTTTAATGTTGACTCCTTACTTTTTGTTGAGACAACAAGTTCTTTTTTTCAATGAAACAATGGTTTTAGCATAAAACAAACATAAACCATTATCACCCAATAAATGAAATAAACATGAGTAGAAGCAACAATAAATATTAGGTCAGATAATGAAGCCATTTTTATTAGAACTTTCAACTATGCAGAACAACTCAGATAATTCATAACTTTGATTGGATATATTCGGGGATAAGGGGGCATGGAAAGGGGCTGGTTGCCCTCAATCAAATTTTATTCCCAAAAAAGTCCCTAGATCCTTTAATTTTCAATCGAATGAGCCCCTTCCGAAGTTTCTACGAAAAACTATTTTCATGCGAAATGGCTTGGTGAAAAGATAAAAAAAAATAAATTAAGCAACATTTTCGCGCTGGAGAAAACTTATGGGGGTTTGTGGTCCCGCGAAAGTCCATGTAGTTACTTACCTATTAACTCAACTATTTACTTCACCCTCAATTATTAAATTGCAGCTATTATGAATAAACCAAAAATAAATAAACTATAACCTATATATATGAAAAAAATAGATAAATAAATAAATAAATAAATAACAGAATTAAAAATAATAATAGATAAAAAAAAATAGAATAAAAGATAATGATAATAAATCCAATCTCCATCACTCTTCAATTAACAACTCCCATTCCCTGCCCTTTAGCACCTGCCCACCCTTACCTCTTCAGCTCTTCTTCCTCTATGCGATAAAGAATTACGCAAGGGTGTAGCCCTATACCTGAGCCGCGTTTTCAGGCTCAGCGAGTTCAAACACGGGTTGTTCTCGTCTAGTTTCAAGTTTCTAGTTTTTTGTCTAGTTTAAGCGGGTTTGTAAGTTTCAACCCCGTGTTTGATGCACTGATGCACAACGATTGATACATTAGACGAGAACGACCCATGTTCGAACCCGCTGAGCCGTGAACAGCTCGTCTTCGAACACTTGTTTTTCTCGTCTAGTGCATCAAGCGTTGTGCATCAGTGCATCTAGTGCATCAAACACGGGGTTGAAACTTCGAAACCGCTGAAACTAGACGAAAAACTAGAAACTTGAAACTAGACGAGAACAACCCGTGTTCGAACCCGCTGAGCCTGAAAACGCGGCTCGGTTTTGTTAAAATATAAGCATATGAAATTTATCCCAATGTTTACTTCGTCACTGTTAATATGGAGGATATTAAAAGATAACAAGCTACGCATGAAGATTTTTCATGAGAAGGTACTAACTGACACTAAGGGACATATGAGGACTAATGTCATATGCCATTTTTATGCAAACGTTTTTCATAAATCTGCTCTGATCAGCGGTCTAAGAACAATGATGAGTATAACATTAAAATTCTTTCACCGTTGTTGTATTTGGCAGAAAAATGGCATTCTTTGCACTTTGCTAACATCAATGAGCTGTAAGATCATAGAACGTTGATGAACTAGAGAACGGTAATCTATGCAGAAAGATGTAAGATCTTAGTGTTAAACAACCGAGGTACTGACTGACAGACCAAAATTTGTTCCATCATCCTCCGTTTCATCATATATCTTCTTTACATGCCCGCGTGGATGGATACACAGTCTTAAGATTGTTAAAAATTTATCATAACCAGCCTAAAAATTGAAGTTTCAAAACTAAATATAAAAAACAAAAATAAATTTACAGGTCACACATGGCTTAAAAAGTTTAATTTATTTATTGTTATATGTGGATTTTTTTTCTCATCTTGAACCAGGATATTGTTAATAACATTGTCGCAACTCTTTAAAGTACGATTGCTCTCTTTTTTATGCACTGTTTTTATTTCACATTTGTAGAGCGGTTGTCAATTAAACTAAATTAGAATATTATATTGGCAGTATAGTTCTGGAAATCACCTCTGGTTAGCTCTAGCACAAGCACGACTATGTGTGCGTGAGCACCTTTTTTCTTATCCTTTTAAAGTACATTAGGACAGGTTTGTTATGACAGTTATGGCACACAATTTTTGTGTATCCCAAAGAGAAAAAGATATATCTTTTATCTTTGTTTTATACTTTCGTGTTCAAAAGTGTGCTTTACTTTAATTTATTTATTTTCAACGTAAATTGCCATATTTTGTTTTAGCCAGTAGCAGAGTCCCTTAAGGGTATGTTAGAAAGATAAGGCAAAAAATTCCATCCTTAGCTCGTTTTTGACAGATTCGACGCACAAAAGACAACGAAAAAGTGATTGGCTCATTTTGACGGAATTTCATTAAAGTAAATTGAATAGAAGTATATGAACCACAGCATTTTTACAAGAAGCTCTCTATTTCTCTGTATCTTCCAAATAAGCTTCCAATCAAACTTCTGGTATTATATCTCATTTCCTGTGAAAAGTATCTGATAAGTAAATCGTTTTTTTGTTGTTGTTGGGCTAAATAAAAAAACATACATTTGTCCTTTTTTCCACCTTTCCGGACTTAATGCAAAAACAGCTCACCAGCCTGTAGTATTATCTTCCTTTTTTTTCCCAGGGGGAAGTATTATCGCTGTGATTTCTATTGAAGATCCCTTGTAATATATTAGGCTCCATATTTTTTCCTTTAGCAGCTCTGAGACAACCAGGTAACGGAAAGAGATTCAAACACTAAAGATCGCATTGTCTGCTATTTGTTGATTTCATTGTCGCCAAACCATATTGTTTCCGCTAGTTTTCTTACTGACAAATAAAAAGAAATAATACAGAAAAATAAATACGTAAGTAAATTTTGACACGGCATGTAAAACGGGGTTGATCTAAACAAGAGCACATAATTTTATAGTTAACTTTATAATGCTAGTATAATAAAAGCCCTTGAGCGCGTTTGAGAATCTCTTATCCGATTAATCCGCTTGATATTAAGTTTCTGAGACGTAATCCGTAAAAGATAACCAAAGATAGTTATCATGTAACTTGTCACCTGAAACTGTATAGTACAGTAAATCTAAATTAATTTTAGGGGTTACCATAAAACTTGCAATTGTTTTCATTTTGGTATCATTCAAAGTGAAAAAAAATTCTCTACAGTATATCAAAGATTGGCCAAAATCAGCCGAGGCGAAATTGTCATTTTTTCGTTGTTTCTTATAAAATAACGACTTAAAAAAATGAACTCGCACTTTTAAAAAGTCAGTTACAGACTAATCTTGCACATAGATAACGAATATGGACTCATTTCTGTGTTTTTACCCTCCCTGAGTAGTTTTCCCTCCTGAGTCACTCCCCCTCCCCTACGCACACAAACTTGCGAGATAAGGCGTGCATAAATATACGTTGGATATTAAACAGAGTCGGATCCACGCAGAGAAAATTTACACTTCCTATGCCGAAATTCTAGGAAGAAGTTGTACCCTAGTATCATGCATATTTTGTCCTTCACACCCCCCTCCCCACTCACACACACCCAATCAAATAAATGGTTTTGCAAAGATCTCCAAATTGCCTCGCATCCGCAATATTCTTCAACGTCCTTTTTGAGAAATTATTCAACAGATGCGGTGATGTGCAACAACAGGCTGACCCTTTCGCCGACATTTGAGGTTGAAAGAACGTGTAAGCAGTACGCTTACTGATCAATTTTGGCTTTTAGTTCACTTTTTAGTTAAACTTAAGATCCAAGATAGCTTTTGCCGAGCTGAAATCTTAGCATAGCTAAATAGTGAAAGGACGTGATGGATATGTTTTACTATGAGTCATCAAAAACAAGGATACATTTTACTGTCAATTAATACTGCTTCTCTAGTAGAATGATTGAGACGTATGGAAGATAGCCGCAACTGTATAATTATGCTTACGGTATGAGAAGTATGTCTTGTGAAGCTGTCAAAAGCATCTGAAGAGACTGGCGTTATTCATACTCTAAAGCAATCAGCTTCTAATGCACGTGAAACCCGGTTCTACATAGGGGAGATCGGGGTTGGACCGGACACAAGCGACCAGCAAAAAGAGACACATAAATAGTTATTGACTATTGAGCAGTCGTCTTTTTTCGAGGGTGATCCGCTTTCACTTTGGATCCTTGCTACTGGCATGACTGCTGTAGAAAACGTGAACGCCGACAAAGCGGTAGAAGTCGGAGAAGATTCTTGACGAAATGGTTGGGAAATCTCTGAAGGGGCATCCTTAAGAACAGAAAGATCAAGCAGTCTTTATGACGGTGAAGCAAAAAAGAGGGAGAATTCCACCGTTTAGACCCGTCATTGCTGTTTCAGCACCTTTAAACTATATCCAGAAGACTGAATACGGACGAAGAATCTTCATTTAAATATGAACTTTCATATTGCGTCACTCTTTGATGATTTTGGCATGTTCTGAAAGCCAGATAAACCAGAGCTAGCTAAAGCTATCAAGTGACTTTCAGAAATTGACAGTATTGGGGGAAATATAGTCTGGATTACACCTACGTCTTAGACGGTGACACTTTGCTTCACAGTATTCCCTATGTGAAGAAAAAAACATATACGGATATCTTAGACCGATACTGGAACAATGTTTGGGCTGAATATCTAGACACCATTATTGCCTTTGATGGCTACAACTTCACTGTTTCGATAAAGATATGACTAATCTTAAGCGAAACCGTTTCACTTGACGGAAAGTGCTGTTTTAGCCCAAAAATAAGATTAACCACCAAAAAGAATTGGGGAATCCCTCAGGCAAAAGGAATAAAGCCCATCTCGCTAATGTACTCTACGATAATTTTCAAGGTAAAGGTCTGAGAACTATACATGCTAAAGCTGATGCTGACTTGCTTACTCTGCTTACTGTGGTTGATTGTTCGAAGACTTTGTACAGAGTAGTTATCTATGACGATACCGACTTGTTGGCGTTGTTACTTTATCATGCTATTCCTGAGTACAACAAGGTCTACCTGCACAATGAGCCTAAGGTAACCACTTCTAGTGCAACTTGGGACATCAAAGCCATTGTTAAGAAGATTGGGACTAAAACCTGCAAACTGCTTCCTTTTGCTCACACAATTCCTGGCTGTGACACAACTTCCCGTTTACACGGACTTGGCAAAGGGATTGCGCTTAAACAGCAAGGTGGAACAAGTTAGGAAAAATGTTTCAACTTTTCTCAAATTGATGCTTCGAAAGAAAAGATTAAAGTAGCCGGAGAGGCTGTACTTTCTTTATTGTCCGGCGATAAATATACTGACAATCTTGACAGTTATCGACACCAAGTCTTTCAGCATTAAGTAGCAACGTTTAAAACTTTCGCCAATCCCCATGACATACCTCCTTCTTTAGCAGCAGTGAAATTTTACTGTTTCCGAACCTGTCTTTAAGTACAAGATTGGATAGGGCTTCAGAATAGGGCTTCATCGTGAGAATTGGGGATGGAGACATAATAACAGCATGCTGAAACCTATCTTCACGGATCTTCCAGCGGCATCAAAGAAAATGCTCACCGTCGTGAAGTACGGTTGTAAGGGATCCTGTGATGGTGACCGAAGCCGCTTTCATCAAAATGATTTAAAAAGACTTTTTCCACAAAAGTAGTTTTTCAAAAAAAAAGTAAAGAACTCCATTAAACCGAAAATGAACAAAATAAAATCAAATAATCTACCCAGCATACAACTACCACAAATCAGTATCAATAAATAAATGAAACCCAAAACGAACAGAAATTCAAATAAATAACAGAGTCAAAGTCAAAACGAGCAGAAATTAATATGAGGAGGTGCATTGTCAGTTTAATATACATATGCTGATATTTATACCTTAGAATCTTAATTAATTTTTGATTTCTTAAAGATATAAAAGAGAAAACATTTAAAAGATGTTTTTTCAGTAAAGTCCAAACTATATTTTGGCTTTTAAAAAGCATACGGATATTGAGCCCTAATGTCTCATTGGCAACCAGCATATAAACAGTGTGCTTTGATTTAATCTTAAAGCAACATTTAGTTTTTAAGCATAACGGGAAAATTACATATCTTTGGTGGGTTGACCTACCCAATAATCCTACGTATATTAATCCTACGTATGCGTAGGATATAATAATCCTACGTATACTAAACCATTCAGCTATGCTGAAAAAAAGGGCCGTCTTAAAATTTTGATTGGAAGTGTCTCGAAAATTAAGAGCTAAGAAAAGGGCTGATTGCCCTCCAATCATTTTTGACTCTTAAGAGGGCACTATAACTTTCAATATTTAATCAAATTAGCTGCTTTAAAATATCAATGATATTACTGGATATGATAGAGCACCGCTGCTTATGTCCTTATTTGCCCTATAGATGCTTATGTGCCCTTTTAATACCTCCATGCATATAGATTTTTTGTTTATTTGAAACTCCTCGTAAACGTTCCCTGAAAGTTTCAACTTAATGCAATTAGTATCGTTATTACAGTAACCGTAGAAGCAGCAATAAATAAATACACAAAGTGTCTTTTGGCTAGCTCAAAATCCACAACCTATGAAGGTATGAAGGTGAAATTTTCAAAGAATATTTCTTTTGTACGGATGACAACCTGACATCCATATGCAGGTTGTCAAAGGGGCATCTCAGCAATATCTTAGGAACAGTTTCGTGTGTGAAATTAAAACTTACAACGCTTGTTGTGGGAGATGTTGAACTAAAGAAAAGACAATATTTGCATCATGATACTAATGCTTCTACTGCTACAACTACTGCTATTATTACTAATACTGCTACTACTACTACTGCTACTTAAACTATGATTGCTGCTATTAATTGTACTCCTAATGCTACTACTATATTTACTAGTGCTACTACTACAACTAATAAACCTAAGGGTATTGAGGCGAAAATTTTGGACAATATTGTAACTGTATTGAAATAAATCGAAACACACTATGCCCATATAGGTTGTCAAGAGGACGTATCAGCAACGCTTCAGGACCGGTTGATGGTATTAAGTTTAAAATTTCATCGTGTGTTGAAGGGTATGTTGAAAAAAGATGCTATTTGCATTCTGCTACTAATGCTACTGCTGCTAATACAACTAATGCTACACATACCTTTCAACAATGCTGAGAAAATTGATTTTGATGTTGCTGAAAATTGAGGTTTCTCTCTAATGTTTTTGACTCTTAAAAAGGGCACTATAACTTCCAATTTAAAATCAAATGAGACCCATCGGAATTTAATACGACCACCCATTCCATAAAAACCTTACAAGTCCCCAGGGCATAACTTAAAGCCCTTGCCCCAGGGCTCTGGAGGGTTGTGCCACCCCTGGAACCATTGTTATATGTTCTTTGGACTATTTTACACAAAATTGCCATCGCGCAATTTCAATCAAATGCATTTGGTGAAAAGAGGGATAATTGGGGGGGGGATTTGGGTGCTACTTGACCTCCATCGCTATTGACTCTTAAAAGGGTCCTAGAACTTCCGATTTCAATCAAATAAGCCACCTCTAAAGTTTATACAACTCTTCCTTCCATAAGAACCTCAAATGCCTCAGGGACACAACTTACAACCCTCGCCCTCAGACTCTGGTGATTTGTATCAGCCTCAAAAGCCTTGTTACATGCTATTAGGACTATTTTAAATAAAAGGACTCTCAAAATATCTATTGGATATATCTTAGGAAAACACGACGTGGTTGTTTGCGTGTGTGTGTGGGGGCGGGGGGGGGGGTAACTGAGCTCTGATCACTTTGACTCTTAAAAAGGGTACAAGAACTAATGATTACCAATCCAATGAGTCCCCTCCAAAGCATATACGACCAACCTTTTTATAAGGACCTTATATTCCCCAAGGACATACCTTACAATCCTTTCTTTGATAGCTGTAGGGGGGAGGGGGGTGTCTTACTCACAGACATAATTTTTGAAACCTTCAACTACAATGAATGAAATTGTTATCTCCAAAATTTTATTGGAGGTGTTAAGAAAAATGCTGAGCGTGGAGGGCGGGGGCTGTTTACTCTCAAATCCCTCCGACTCTTAAAAACGACACAATGACTTCCAAGTTCAAATTAAATCACCCCTATCTCATGTTTATGCTATCATTAATACCCCCATAATTATTACCCACCCATTCCCAAAATATTACCCAAATTGTACCCATCCATTCAATAAAAACCTTATACGTCCTCATAGCATAACTTGCAACCCTATCCCCAGGGTGCTGGGGGGTTGTGTCATCACTAGAGATTTTATTATATGTTCTTTGGCTATTCTAAAAAAAAAAAATCCGTATCTCATAATTTCAAGAAGATGCGTGTGGTGAAAGGAGAGGTTGTAGAAGAGGGGCAGAAACTGATTACCGTCTATCACTTTTGATGTTTAAAAATGAACTAGAACTTCCAGTTTTCAACCAAATGAGCCTCTTCTAAAGTTAAACAACCATCCCTTCCATAAGAACCTTAACCCTTGCTCCTAATCTCTGGGGTTTGTTTCAACCCCAAAAGCCTTGTTATATGATATTTCTTCTATTTTGATTAGAAATGCTATCTCAAAATTTCTATTAGATGCATTTCGGGACATTACGACAGGTGTGTGTTTGTGGGGGGGGGGGGTTAGCCGCCTTCAGATCACTTTGACTCCGATCACTTTAAGAGCACTAAAGCGTGTGATAACCAATCCAATGAGCCCCTTCCGAAGCTTATATGACCATGCATTCTATAAATAATTATATGCCCCCAGGGCATAACTTACGACCCTTGCCCTAAGAGCTTTGGGGGGTTGTCAATTTTTCATCCTCAAAGACCTAATTTTGAGAACTTTCAACTACGTTGAACAAAATGGCTGTCTCAAATTTTAATTGGCTCTGTTTGCGGAAATGGTAGACGTGAGAAGGGAGTTATCTTTCTTCCAATTACTATCAAAAAGTTGATCGGAAATGTTTTGGGAAATGATAGAGGTCTGGGGAGGGGGGTGATTCTCCCTCCGATTACTTTCGACTATTCAAAGGAAATATCCATCTCAATTTCCGATCGAATGAGTCTTTTTTGAAGTTTTTACGACAACGCTTTCTACAAAAGCTTTATATGCCCCATGGCATAACTTACAATCTTAGCCCTGAGGGCTGTGGGGGGGGGGTTGTCATACTAAAAGACATAATTCCCTGACTCTTTAACGACGTTCAAAAATGGCTAAATCAAAATATTGATCGGAAGTGTTTAGGGAAATGATGGGCGGGGGGATATTCACCTTCCGATCGCTTTAGACATTTAATAAGGACACTCGTCCTCTTAATTCGCAATTATATGAGACCTTGAAGATTCTATGACAACAATCCCTATAAAAAACTTATATGCCCCAGAGCATAGCTTACAATCTTTGCACAGGAGGCTCTGGAGGGGGGGGTTGACATGCTCAAAGACATAATTTACTAACCTTTCGAATACCTTGAACAAAATGGCTATAAAAATTTTTGATTGGATGGGTTTGAGGAAATGATGGGCGGCAGAGGGGAGTTAGTTGCCCTCCAATCACTTTCGACTATTAAAAAGGGCGTTAACCCTTTCAATTTTGAATCAAATGAGCTCTTTTTGAAGTTTCTACGACAAGGCTTTCTATAAAACCTTATATACCCCAGGGCATAAGTTACAACCCTTGCCCTGAGGGCTTTGGCGGAGGAGGGGTTATTTCATCCTCAAAGAACTAATTTCCAGAACTTTCAACTACATTGAACAAAATGGCTATCTAAAAATATTGATTGGATGTGTTTGGGGAAATGGTGTTAGAGGGGGGCTAGTTGCCCTCCAATCTTTTCCGACTATTAAAAGGGCGCTAACCCTTTCAATTTCAAATCTAATGAGCTTTTTTTAAGTTTCTACGACAAGGCTTTCTATAAGAACCTTACATTCCCCCAGGACATAACTTACAACCCTTGTCCTGAGGGCTTTGGGAGGTTGCCTTCCTCAAAGACATAATTTCCAGAACTTTCAACTACGTTGAACAAAATGGGTATCTCAAAATTTTAATTGGATATGCTTGGGGAAATGGTTGGAGTGAGAGGGAGTTTAGTTGCCCTCCAATAACTTTCGACTATTAAAAAGGGCACTGACCCTTTTAATTTGGAATCGGATGAGCCTTTTTGAAATTTCTACAACAACACTATCTATAAAAACCTTATAATCCCTCAGGTAATAACTTTAAACCCTTGCCTTTAGGGCTGCGAGGATGTGTCATCATCAAAGATCTAATTTCTAGATTTTTCAGCTACGTTGAAGAAAATAGCTATCTCAAAATTCTGATTGTATGTGTTTGGGGAGGTTTTTGGCAAGGGAAGGGGGTTAGTTTCCCTCCAATCACTTTTGGCTATAAAAAGGGCACTAGCCCTTTTTAATTTCCAATGCAATAAGCCCTATTTAAAGATTTTACGGCAGCACTTTCTATAAAAACCTTATATGCCCTAAGGATATAACTTATAACCCTTGCCCTGAGGGCTGTGGGGGAGTTTCAACCTAAAAAAAAAAATAATTTCAGGACCTTTCAACTATGTTGGACAAAATGCCTCTCCTAAAAGTTGGATTGATGTTTTTGGGGAAATGGTAGACGTGAGAGAGGGGTTAATTGCCCTCTAATCACTTTCGACTACTAAAAAGGGCACTAGCCCTTTCAATTTCTAATCGAATGAGCCCTTTTTGAAGTTTATGCAACAGCGCTTTGTATAAACACCTTATATGTCCCCGGGGCATAACTTATAACCTTTATCCTGAAGGCTGTGGGGGAAGTGTCATCCTCAAAGACATAATTTCCAGACCTTTCAACTACGCTGGAAAAAATAGCTGTCTCAAAATTTTGATTGGATGTGTTTGGGGATATGGTGGAAGCGGGAGGGGGTTAGTTGCCCTACAATCACTTTCGACTATAAAAAGGGCACCAGGCCTTTAAATTTTCAATCCAATGAACCATTTTTGAAGTTTCTACGATAATGCTTTCTATAAGAACCTTATTTGCCCCCAAGGCATAACTTACGACCCTGGCCCTGTGGAGGGTTTGTCATCCTCAAAGACCTTATTTCTAGATGTTTCAACTACGTTGAATAAAATGGCTATCTCAAAATTTTGATTGGATTTTGTTGAGGAAATGGTGGACGTGAGAGGGGGGTTAGTTGCCCTCCAATCATTTTCAACTAACAAAAAGGGGACTATCCCTTTCAATTTCCAATCAAATGAGTCTTTTTGAAGGTTCTACAACAACGCTTTCTATAAAACCTCAAATATCCTCAGGGTATAACTTATAACCCTTGCCCTGAGGCATGTGGGGGGATTGTCATCCTCAAAGACATAATTCCCAGACCTTTCAAAATTTCAATAGGACATTTTTGGGGAAATATTGGGCGTAATAGGGGGGTTAGTTTCCTTTCAATCACTTTCGAATATTAAAAATAGCACTAGCCTTGGGCCACCTTGTATGAAGTCGATGTTTTTGGAACCAGCGACGGAGAAAGAAATAGCTAAAATTTTTATGGGATTGAAAAATTGTTCGTCGTCTGGCCCTGATAATATTCCTACTAAAGTAATTAAGTTCATACTTCCTTCCATTATTTATCCCTTAACAAAACTTATTAGCCTCTCCTATCAGCATTGTATTTTCCCGGGTAGTCTCAAGCGTGCTCGAATCATCATATTATACCAGGGGGGGGACACGAAATAATTCAGCCAACTATCGGCCAATTTCTTTGTTGTCTGTGTTTAGAAAAATATTTGAGAAAGCGATGCTTTCTCGTCTTAATAATTTTCTTACTTCTAAAGATTTTTTTCACGATTTTCAGTTTGGTTTTCGAACAAATCATTCGACTGAACATACTTGTGCAGTTTTACTGAATTATCTTCACTCTGCCATAGACTCCCATTTGATTCCTGCTGCTTTGTTTCTGGATGTTCGTAAAGCCTTTGATTCTTTAACCCACAGTGTTCTTCTATTTAAACTTTCTCATTTTGGCGTAAGAGGTAGTGCGTTTTATTGGTTCAAGTCTTTCTTGTCTGGTAGAATAATTTCTGTTGATCCACTTTTTCGCTCACCATCTATTGTTGACCAGGGGGTCCCTCAAGGGTCAGTTTTGGGGCCGGCACTGTTTTTAATTTATATAAATGACCTAATTTTTGCAGTTAGAAATAAAAATCCTCTTTATTGCTGTCGTCTATGTCATCCAACAGTCTCCCTTACCCATAACTATAGTTTGCATACCTCAGATTCTTTTGTTACTTTTTTCGATGATACCACCCTTATTACTTCTGGGAGAACAGAGGATGAGGTTCGTACAAAGTTAGTGGACCTCTTTGAGAGAGTTTCAATTTGGTTTGATGCTAACTCTCTTGCCTTAAATGTTTCTAAAACTAGTTTTTTATTTTTTCTCGTATATCCCAGGCTTGTCCTCAATTATCTGAAATTCATATATCCAAAGGCTTTATTAGTAGACCAAAGGATGGCCATGTCCGTTTCCTAGGTATCCTCCTCGATGAAAATTTATCTTTTAAACACCATATTGATTTGATTAAAATGAAGGTATGCAGAAACCTCGGTATTCTAAGAAAATTAAAACATATCTTTCCAGGACCAATTCTACGAATCCTATTTCATAGCTTAATTCATTCTTTTGTTTCCTATTGTCCGGTCATATCGATGTCTACTTTCCCTTTTTTTCTCAAACCGGTTTCGAATACTTATGATAAAGCTATAAATCTTATCCAGGATGTAAATCGTTCGGCAACTAAACCACTGCTTGACGTTAAAAAACTTTATTTTCTTTCCTGTGCGGCTTTTGCTTTTCTTCAGCTCCATAGTGATAATCCAAGGTCCCTTAGGTTTACGTCTTCTTCTGTGTCTGATCGGTCAAATTATCAACTCCGTAGTTCTCTAAATATCCAAATTCCCCATACACCAACAATAAAATCCGATTTTAATCCTCTTGTTGCGTGTCATTTGACATGGAACACCCTTCCCGATTCGATTCGAGAATGCCACTAGTTTGGCACCTTCAAAAGACTAGTATAAAAATATTTGTTTTCATGTTATTTATTTTCTTTACTTTTGCCTGCTGCTAATTGTTTTTTTTAATTTAATTATTTTTTTTTTTTTTATTTTTTTTTTTTATATGATGTGATTCACTGTAGTTTGATACATTTTATTTAGTGAACTCTCCTTATTATCTTTTTTTTCGTTTTATTAAGAAAATGCTTTACATGTTAAAAGTTCAAATGCTTATGTTCATATGTTTAAATATTATTGTTATGTTTATATTGTTTAAATCTTAAGCGTTTAAATGTTTAATGTTTATTTGATCTTTTCATAATCCCCCTTTTACAGGCTATGGAGCCTTTGTGGGGATTTGTAGATTGTTATGTAATTATTTTACTGGTATATGGAAAATAAATCTATCTATCTATCTAAAAAAGAAAAAAAATGCTTTCTATAAACACATTATATGCTCCGAGGGCATAGCTTACAACCCTTGCCCCCGGGGCTGTGAGGGGAGTGTCATCCTCAAAGACAAAATATCTGGATCTTTCAGCTACGTTGAATAAAATGGATATCTCAAATTTTGGTTGGATTTGTTTGGGGAAATGGTAGGCATGAAAGGTAGGTTAGTTGCCCTCCAATAACTTTCAACTATTTAAAAATGTACTAGACCTTTCAATTTCTATTTGACTGTTTCCTTTTAGAAGGTTCTACGATAACGCTTACTATTAAAACCTTATATGCCCTCAGGGTATAAATTACAACCCCGGCCTTGAGGGCTATGGAGGGAGTGTCTTCCTCAAAAACATAGTTTTAGGACCTTTCAACTACGACGAACAAAATGCCTATCTCAAAATTTTGATTCGGTGATTTTGGGGAAACGGTGGACGTGAAACGGAGGTTAGTCGCCCTCCAATCACTTTCGGCTCTTAAAAAGGGCACTACCCCTTTTAATTTTCAATTGAATTAGCCCTTTTTGAAGTTTTTACGACAACGCTTTCTATTAACACCCCGGGGAATAACTTACAAACCTTGCCCTAAGGGGCGGTAAGGGGGCATTCGTCCTCAGAGGTAAAATCAAATGTAAAAATTAAATTCAAATATTCAAGTCAAAATCAAAACCAACAAAAATTATCTCAATGAGGAGATTCCCTACTGCCCCCTTCCCCCTCTTCTAACCTTAAAAGTTCTAATACCTATCGTGTCATTTGTATTCCTTGAAAACTTTATGTATTTTGAACAGTTTGCTTTGTTTGTCAAAATATCGACAACAAATAAAAAATAAATCACTATAACAATCAAGATACTTGAAAAGAACAAATGAACATAAACTGAATATTTAATTAGTAGTGGTACTAAGCCATAGAAACTAAGCAGTTCAAGATTTCCTTTCACTTATTTTTGTTTTTTCAAATTTATAAATAAAAAAGGACTTGTAGGGTCTATTTGGTTTCAGCAAAGCGTAAATTTTCCAATAGGCTTTAGAACTCTTAAGGCTAGACGAGGATAAGGGGTCAGTAACTAAAGTCTTGATTAAAGCAATTTTTGTTCGTTTTAAGTTTGACCAGAATATTCAATTTCATTTCTACTCGTTTTAAGATTTGTTCACCCATCTACATAAGTTTCTGTTATTTTTATTTTTGATATGATCATTAGTTTTAATTTCTGTTTTATTTGGTTTCATTTATACTTTAATTGCAATTTATGGCAGTTTTTAGTTTGGATTATCATATGACTTTATTTCTGCTGGCCTTAACTATGATATTACTCTTTGCTTTTCTTTAAAAAAAAGTTCTTTTTCAGGAAATTCCATTAAATTAATTTCCGTTCTTCTTATGTTTCCAAAGTTTGTTACTAGTTAATATAATGAATATTTCTCCAGTTTTCACGTCTTTGACTTAAGAACTTAAATATCCTGTTCTGAGTTATTAACTCTAATGTGCGTCTTTTGATTTATGAACATCCCCCTTAACGTCCCCTGAAAGTTTCAATTGAATGGCTTTATCCGTTCCTGAGATATTTCTGGCATACCCTTATGACATCTGGGATGTACTTATTGTCTTTCATTTGATTGTTACATCCACCTCAACATTATCTGAAAGTTTCAACTTAACAACCTTACCTGTTCCTGAGATATTTTACACATTGCACACTATATTTTAACAATATGGAATAAATGTTATCTTTTGATTTAGTTCAACATCCCCTGCAGGCTTCAACACAATACCATTAACCTATCCTTATATATTGTACCTACACATGGTTTTAAAACTGAGATGCCCAGAGTTGTGTATTGATTAAGTTCAATACCCGCAAACATTATCCAAAACTTTCAACTTTATGTCGTTCATCAATCCTGAAATATTGCAGGCGTACCGTTTTGACAACCTGGATGCATATTTTTTCATATGATTTTATTCTAAAATCTCCATAGCAAGCACATAGTATGTTTTGATTCTGGTTAATATATCTTTCAATATTCCCTGAAAGTATTCACAAGTAGATTCCGTAGCAGTCGCAAGCAGTCACATTCACAGACGCAAGCTGTTCCAGGTAGAAGTAGACGTAGTCGCAGTCACAACCACTCAGCATCCCTTGCAGGCTTCAACACAATACCATTAACCAATCGTTATATATTACATCTACACCTGGTTTTAAACCGGGATGCCCAGACTGGTGTATTAATTAAGTGTATTAATTAAGTTAATTTTCTTGATTTTCAAGACAATATATTTTCTTTGTTATTCTACGATGCTCCAGTACCACTACGATGTTCCAGTACCAAGCTATCCGTGGAAGAGAAAAAAGAAAGAAAAAAATATCCCGTTTGTGGAGAATAACGTGGTTAAAGTCAATTTTCTTGATTTTCAAGCCAATATATTTTCTTTGTTATTCAAGCCAAAGGGCGGTAAGTTTCCTTTATAGGGGTTTTGGACAAGGCGGTTCTAATGAAATACTTTTTGTTTTGATCTGACTATTTTTCTAGGAGTTAGGGGTTTTTATATTGTTTAACATTGGACGTGATCGTCTCTTACTAATCGTCTCTTACTAAAATTAATGAGCTAATTTGACAAGACATAGTAGGTAACTAAGGGCAAGAGTTCGTTCTTTACTAATACAACCAGGATGACGTCAGTTACAACTTGGAATTCTTTTTTTGCTATATCATTACAAACAGGAAAAAGCCTACGGCTTTTTGTTCTTTGAAATAGTAAGAGACGAACCACAAGTAACTACCCCTGGAACCACCATATATCAGTTACTATGCAAGAGCGATCGTTCTTTACTGTAAATTATCATAAACGTTATCGATCCTTTATGTAAAATTCTCTTACAACGCCATACCTAATTTAGTATAGCCAAGAGGTCGTTCTTTATTATAAATATCCAAAAGAAATGTTGCTTGTTTAGTGAAAAGCTTCCAAGGTATGGACCGGCAACTGTGGAACAGTTTAAAGATGTAATGGGAAATCTTATACATTACTGTGAATATATGGAGGCATAATTGTCCTTTACTTAGTTTCAGCTTCAATTCAATGATCTAGGCTTTATGTACTACATCCAACGACTATGACATCATTGATCATTATTGTATATAAAAAATTAAGTTTTTCGTAAAAAATAATTAATTAAAAAAAATTAAGTGCAAAAGGCGCTAGATCTAGAGATTTCCTTTAAAATGAGCCATTGAACAACTCTCTCCAATGTTCCAGTGCCGAGGTATCTGTGGAAGAGAAAAAAGAAAGAAAAAAATATCCCGTTTGTGGAGAATAACGTGGTTAAAGTCAATTTTCTTGATTTTCAAGCCAATATATTTTCTTTGTTATTCAAGCCAAAGGGCGGTAAGTTTCCTTTATAGGGGTTTCGAACAAGGCAGTTCTAATGGTATATTTTTTGTTTTGATCTGACTGTTTTTCTAGGAGTTAGGGGTTTTAATATTTCTTAACATTGGACGTGAACGTCTCTTACTAATCGTCTCTTACTAAAATTAATGAGCTAATTTGACAAGACATAGTAGGTAACTAAGGGCAAGAGTTCGTTCTTTACTATAGCAACCAGGATGACGTCAGTTACAACTTGGAATTCGTTTTATGCTATATCATTACAAACAGGAAAAAGCCTACGGCTTTTTCTTCTTTGAAATAGTAAGAGACGAACCACAAGTAACTGCCCCTGGAACCACCATATATCAGTTACTATGCATGAGCGATCGTTCTTTACTGTAAATTATCATAAACGTTATCGATCCTTTATGTAAAATTCTCTTACAACGCCATACCTAATTTAGTATAGCCAAGAGGTCGTTCTTTATTATAAATATCCAAAAGAAATGTTGCAGGTTTAGTGAAAAGCTTCCAAGGTATGGACCGGCAACTGTGGAACAGTTTACAGATGTAATGGGAAATCTTATACATCACTGTGAATATATGGAGGCATAATTGTCCTTTACTTAGTTTCAGCTTAAATTCAATGATCGAGGCTTTATGTACTATATCCAACGACTATGCCGTCATTGATCAATATTGTATATAAAAAATTAAGTTTTTCGTAAAAATAATTAATTAAAAAAAATTAAGTGCAAAAGGCGCTAGATCTAGAGATTTACCCTCGCGTCTGACATAATGACATTCTCGGAAACATTACATGCCAAGTCAATTTTGTCACTGAGACAATACAATATGTCCTGACGACCAGTACTCCATTTGCGTTTGGTCTTCGAGGTAAAACCGATCCTCGAAATATTTGTGTGCCAACTTTAATTTGTCGATGAAATAGCACAATGGATCCAAATACACACATATACCACCATATGGTCTTTTTAGATAAAAAGGTCTGTGTCACTGAAACAATGCAACGAATACAATAGGCCAGTACTATCATTGCATACGGTATTTCAGACAAATACTTGATATAAAAGAATGATTGTCCAAGTTATGATCATTAGATGAAGTGAGCTGGAACTGAAAGGGTGTCTAATAAACGAAGTTTTGTTATGGATTCTAATATACAATTGGAAGAGAATTTTTTATACTCTAATGGTATCAAGGACACTGGCTCTTTTGATGGTCAATGACATCAAAGAAGTATAAAAAACATTAACCATCAAAAAACGTCAACCTTTTGATGGTCCATGACATCAAAGAAGTATAAATAAGTACAACCATCAAAAGTTGTACGGTTACAACCCATATTGTAACGGTACCAAAAATTGTAATGACTGCAGCCGGCCAAGTATCCTTTTTGTAATGTAATTGCCCCGAGTATTTTGTTCGATAATTGAAGTCAGCTGGAAGTTACAGGATGTCTAATAAACGAAGTTCTGTTATGGATTATAAAATAAAATTAGAAGAGATCTTTTTTACTCTAATGGTATCGATGACACTGGTTCTTTTAATGGTTAGTGAAACTTGTTTCGATACCCAAATTGTGACGGTATCAACAATTGTAATGACTAAAGTCAGCTAGGTATTCTTTTTGTAATGTAATAGTCCCGAGCACACTGGTCTTTCAATATTGGGTTTGCGCATGAGTTTGGGTCCCATTGTTCCCCTCCAGGGCCCTATGTCCACCAACGGGGCCCCTAATTCCCCCTCAAAGTTTTCACCATCCCCCAAGTTCTTGTTTGAAATTAATATTTTTTTTATAATATTTTGGACTTCGCGATATTTTTATCTTTTGAATATGGTATTTTTTTAGGTGTTTTTTTCATGTCTTTAAACAACATTACATATACTTATAACAAAAACAAATCAGGTTTATATTTTTTTGGTACAAGAAATCATAGTAAAATCGTGTATGGTTCTATCAAAATCTTATCAACCATTCCAAGAGTACATTGAACCTCAGGAGTGTCCTATGAAATCATCGTCTAGTGAACCGCTTGCACAATGCATACGCATTTTACGGCTATTATTAAATAATCTTTAGTAAATATGTTACTTGGATTTTTTTCTTTTTGGCTGCCCCCAAGGTACTCTATGCACAAAAACTGACACATAGATACAGAGACACAAAACCAGAACACTGGCACACAGAAAAAAAAACAAAGTCACAGGCACACAAACAGACACGCAGACAAAAACAGACAAATATGCACACAGATATATAGACATACTGACTCATAGGCTTACAGACTCATAGGCTTACAGACATAAAAACCAACACGTAGACGCAGAAAAAATGGAGATCGTGATTTAATCCATATTTAAGAAAAATTAAAGCCAGGAAGAGGCTCCCCAAACATTTTGGTTAGAATATGGTATAGCTTCAAGCACCCACACGAGTCTATCTTTTCCTCTTCAATACAGTGAATGTTACAGTTATATAAAGGACAATCTTGAACAAGTATACCTTATGACTATAGATATAAATAGACTACAAGATGTCTTAAATGCAACTATGAAATATATTAAAGACAATGATTTGAATCAATATGTGAAAATAGTGCGATAACCATGATCTTATTGTTGTGTTTTTGAAATAAAAAAAGCTGGTGATATGATTGAGGTTTTTGGACTTTGTAGAGCGGAAAAACAGAGAAAAAGACACTCATACACGTAAACACACAGACACACAGACACAAAGGCACACAGACACAAAGGCACACATACACATATGCACACACACAAAAACACACACAAAGGCCCAGAGACACACGCACCTACACAATAGTCGCTGACTGAGAAAAATAAATGATAAAAAAAAAATCAGTTTTCAAGTATAATAAACTCAATTAGTTGGTAAATTCTGAGTGTTTTATTTATTGAATTCGCAGCAAAAAATTTAATAAAACACTATCGGATACAACATAGTCAGCTACTTGGTAATTTCCGAATCTTTTAGTTGCTGACTGCATATCAAAAAATTAATAAACTCAGCTAGTTGGAAAATTCCGACTATTTTAGTTGTTGACTGAATATAAAAAAATTTAATAAAAGCACTTTTGACTACGACAAGCTCAGTTAGTTGGTAGATTCCAAGTATTTCAGGGACTGACTGCGTATGAAAAAGTTTAATAAAATTATTTTCGACTACAATTAACTCAGCTAGTCGGTAAATTCAGTATTTTAGTTGTTGACTAAGTATAAAAAATTTAATAAAAGCCATTTTGAGTACAACAAACTCAGTTAGTTGTTTTTTACTGATATTTGAGAAATTTGAATATAAATTAATATTTGATTAATTTTTTAATTATAGGCCAATGATTCAAAAAGAGAAATGAATGGTGAAACCATTTTGAGAGAAGATGGTCAGTAGTCTCCTGGTCATGTGGATCCGGCAGTAATGGATGCTTTTTTTTAATATGATAGAGAGCATGCAGAGCCCTCAGGATTTGACTCAGGAAGAACTTATTCAAGCATTTCATAGAGAATCGGATGGCATTTATTAACAACTAAGTATTCCGAACCCTCAATATTTGACTCGAGATGACCTTATTGAAGCATTTCATAGAGAACCAGACGATATTTTGAACACATCTCTAAGTATTTTAGTGGCTGCTCCGTATCAAAAATTTAATAAAATCATTTTGTACAACAAACTCAGCTAATTGGTAAATTCCAATTATTTTAGTTGTCGACTAAATATAAAAAATTTAATAAAAGCATTTTTGAGTACAACCACTTCAGTTAGTTGTTTTTTCTAAACTTAAATTTAAGAAATTTGAATATAAATGAATATTAAAATATTTTTTAATTCTAGGCCATTGATTCAAAAGAGAATGGTGATACCATTTTGAGAGGAGATGGGCAGCTGTCTCCTAATCATGTGGATCGAGCAGTAAAGGAGTCTCTTTTGATATTGATAAAGAATATCCTGAGACCTCAGGATGAGCTTATTAAAGCGTTTCGTAGAGAATCAGACGATATTTTCAACAAATTGATTTGGGCACAATATTTCTGAATCCTCCCCATCCATATAAAAATATTTTTGTACCTCTGCTGATTTATATGATAATTTCACTGCAGGAAGGAAACATAATAGCGGCTTCGAAAAAACCAAAAGGTTAAAAGGAAAAGACGTACATCGACTGATTTTCTTATTGTAAACTAAGGAAGTTTACCTTACTAAAGTCAGCCGTAGATTATCAACGAGCACATTCACATAAGAAAAGAAATAAAATCTGAGGGGGATTGAGCCAGACTCCTACGACTCAAGAATCCTTAAGACCAAAATGATTAAACAACACTCTCTTCATCTGACCAGATTGCCGGGGTTTTCATATGAGCCTTTATGGCATACCATTTAAAACTGCCTCATATAAAAAATTAATAAAAGCCCTTTTGGGTACAAAAAACTCAACTAGTTGGTAATTTCTGCGTTTTCTAGTTGCTGACTGAGCATAAAAATTTTGTAAAAGCACTTTTAAGTATAAAAAACTCTGATAGTTGTTAAATTCTATGTTTTTTAGTTGCTGACTGAGTATCAAAAAAATTTAATCAAAGTACTTTTGAGTGCAACAAACTGAAGTTCCACGCATAGCAGATACCAAGGGGAATATCTGATCTTGATATTTGCATAAGAAAAAGTAAAAAGTATGGAATATCATAGGACCCCCGTTTTATTCTTGTGTAACTTTACGCAATAAACATCCTTAAGCTTAACCTGTCTTTATTTTTAGACTTGTTGCCAGAAGCGATCACACTGCTAGATTAACACTAAGGTATGATGGATAGAAATATAGAAATATCTTTGGACTGCGATATTATCATCGGACCCCTGTATATCATAGGATATACATATCATACCTTATATATATCCCTGTATATCATAGGATTATATATCATAGGATCCTGGTTTTGATGGATGTGTAATAGTGATCTTTAAGCAATAAACCTCTTTAAGGTTAACCTGTCTTTATTTTTAGACTTGTTACCAGAAGAAATCGCAGTGCTAGATTCAAACTAAGCTAAGATGGATGAAAAGATAGACTTATCTTTTTACTGCGATTGTATCATTTGTAAAGGCCGTTATCATGATTTCCACAATTCTTATGAGTCTAATGCAACCAATTTAGAATATGTGGACATTAGAATAAATGAGGAGTATATGGAAGAGATGAGGAGACAAATATTAAATGAAATGAACTCAATTAGAATGGAGAGAAAATCAGTTTTAAGTTGGTCAACAAAGAAACTAGCGGAAGATATGGTGCCCTTACCGTTTCATGGAAGCTCAAAATCACAAAGATGGTCTTGGAAAAATAGGTACAGTATGCTGGAAAAGGATCACGAAGAGCAAATTAAAAGATCAAGAAAAGCAGGGTCCCCTTACAGGAATTCTTCACATTCCTTCGAGGAATGACAGAGAAGATTCGTATAAAAGAAATATGGCACACAAGAATTCATCATTGTTCTCGAGGAACTCCCATTTACCAATTTATGCCAAATCTCATTAAGGTGGAAATTATAAGAATGTTTTTGCTTTTATATTTGCAATAAATTTAATTTTACCATATTAATTCGGTCTTAGATTTTCCTTAGAGCTGGGTTAAGGAGTAAAAACAAGAAAAAAATGAAACAGCCTTTTTTCAATGGTCAGAGGATTATGAACATGATTTTTTCATCAAAAAATTAATAAAATTGCGTTTGCATACAACAAACTAAGTCAGTTGGTAAATTCCGAGTGTTATAGTTAATGACTGAGTATAGAAAAAATTTAATAAAGGCACTTTTGTGGACAACAAATTCAGTTAGTTTGCAAATTCTGAATGCTTTAGCTGCTAACTGAACATCAAAAAGTTTAATAAAAGCACTCTTGAGTACAGCAAAGTTAACTAGTTGGTGGATTCCGAATGTTTTAGTTACCGGAACCTTATCGAAAAAATTTAATATAAGCCCTTTTTAGTACAACAAACTCAGGTAGTTCGTAAATTTCAAGTCTTTTTAGCTGGTCACTGCAAATCAAAATTTAATAAAAGTGCTTTTGATAACAACAAACTCAGCTACTTGGTGAATTCTGAGTCTTTTAATTGGTGTCTGAGCATAAGAAATTAAATAAAAGCACTTTTGCATACAAGAAACTCAGCTATTAGGTAAATTCCGAGTGTCTTAGTTGCGGACTCAGTATCAAAATTTGATAAAAGCAGTTTTGAATACAATAGACTCAGGTAGTTGATAAATTGCGAGTTTTTTACTTGCTGGATGAGTACCAAAAAAATAAACAAAACACTTTTGACTACGACAAACTCAGCTAGCTTGTAAATTTCGAGTGTTTTAGTTGCTGACCGCATATCAAAAAATAATAAAACACTTGAGTCGAACAAACTCAGCTAGTTGGTAATCTTTCGAGAGCTTTAGTTACGGAATACGTACAATTTTTTTTTTAATAAAATCACCTTTAAGTACAACAAGCTCAGCTAGTTGGTAATTTATGATCCTTTTAGTTGGTTACTGAGTGTAAAATATTAGTAAAAACACTTTCGAGTACAACAAACTCAGTTGGTAAATTCCAAATCTTATAGTTGTTGACAGAGAATAAAAAAAATAAGAAAAGCACAATCATTTTGATTGTAAATTTTAACTGATTTTAAGCTAGGTTCATTTGGGTTCAGTAAGCGTGCGGACAGGCTTACTGAACCCAAGCCAACCTAGCTTAAAATCAGTTAACTTAACGTGACTTAGACAAAAAATCAGTTGTGCTTCAATCTATAACCATAGTGGAATAAATCACAGCACTTGGGGTAGTCAAAAATATCGCCTTCTATGACTGTAAATGAATAGATTCGAGCAGTAGAGATGTGACCGAACGAACAATTTTATGATGCTACTGAAGTTCACATAATATTATCAAATATTAGTCATTTGTTTCTTTATCAAGAAAATGTGAATTGGTTTTACTTTTCTTAGCAAAATCAAATGGTAATGTTTTTGTATTTTGATTGCTCTAGGGGTATTTACCGATCAATCAAAATGATTGTGCTTTTATTAATTTTTTTGATGCTCAGTCAACAAATATAACATTTAGAAATTACTAACGATCTGAGTTTTTTGCGCTCAAGAGTGGTTTTATCGAATTTGTTATACTCAGCAACCAACTACAAGACTCGTGAATCACCAATCAGCTGCGTTTGTTGTACTCAAAGATTTCTTAAATTTCATGATATGCAGTCAGCAAATACTCGGACTTTACGGGCTAGCTGTGTTTGTGTAGTCAAAAGTATTCTAATTAAACTTTTTGGTACTCAGCCAGCAAATAAAACACTCGAAGTTTACCTAGTAGCTAAGTTTGTTGTATGCAAAAGTGTTTTTATTTAATTTTTGATACTCAGTCACCAATTAAAAGACTCGGAATTTATCAAGTAGCTGAGTTAGTTGCGTTCAAAAGTGATTCATTAAATTTTTAATATGTGGTCAGCAGCTAAAAAGACTTGGAATTTACCAACTTTTTTTTGTTGTACTGAAAAGTGCTTTGATTAAAATTTTTGATATGATGTCGGTAACTAAAACACACGGTATCACCAATCAGTTCCGTATGCTGGACTCAAAAGTGCTTTTATTAAATGTTATAAGTTTATTCAGCAACTAAAACATTCGAGATTTGCAAACTAACTGAGTTTGTTGTACTCAAAAGTGGCCTTATTAAGTTTTTTTTATTCTCAGTTATTGACTAAAACAGTCAGAATTTATCAACTAGCTTAGATTGCTGTACTCAAAATTTCTTTTATTAAAGTTTTATATTCAGTTATTAACTATAACCTACGGAATTTTCAAACTAACTTAGTTTGTTGCGCTGAAAAGTGCCTCTATTGAATTTTTCTATAACTGTCATTAACTATAACACTTGGAATTTACCAACTAGCTGACTTTTTGTACCCAAATGCGTTGTTATTATATTTTTGATGACAAAAAACTGTTCATACATTTCTGACCATTAAAAAAAGTCTGTTTCATTTTTCTTTTACTGCTTAACCCTGCTCTGATGAAAATCAAAGACCAAATTAATATGGGAAAAAATATTTATTGCAAATATAAAAGTAAAAACATTCTTATAATTGACATAAATTTGACATAAATTGATAAATGAGAGTTTCTTCAGAACATTATGAAATTCTTCATGCCATATCTCTTTTATACGAATCTTCTCTCTCATTTTTCATGGAATATGAAGTATTTCTGTAGGAGGAACTTGCTTTTCTTGATCTTTTATGTTGCTCTTTGTAATTCCTTTCTAGTATACTGTATCTCCTTTTCCATGGCCATCTTTGTGATTTTGAGCTTTCATGGGGCGGTAAGGGCACCCTTTCTTCCGCTAGTTTCTTACCTCACCAATCTAAAACTGAGTTTCTCTCCACTGTAACTGAATTCATTTCATTCAATATTTTTCTTCTCATCTCTTCAAAATTAACCTCATCCAAATTCTAATGTCCACATGTACCAAATTGGTTGCATTAGACTCATAAGAATTGGTGAAATCATGATAATGGCCTTTACAGATGATTGAATCGCAGTAAAATGGTATGTCTGTATTTTCATCCATCATAGCTTAGTTTGAAACTAGCAGTGCAATTGCTTCTGGTAACAAGTATAAAAATAAAGACATGTTAAGCTTAGAGATGTTTATTGCTTATAGTTCACAATTACACATCCATAAGAAACAGGGTTCCTTATACAATACCTTTCACTGTGTTGGATGCACACATTACGATCAGGCACGCCCCTTGGTATACACTATGCGTATAACTTCGTTTGTTGTACTCAAAAGTTATTTTATTAAATTTTTTGATTCTCAGTCAGCAACTAAAACACTCGGCATTTATCAAATATCAGAATTTGTATGAAATTATATACCTTTCACTGAAAGTGAAAGTCCCGGTCTGGTCATGTTGTTTTTGTGCATTAATATAATTGTTTTTCAGAAATTTTTTACATCAACCCGACATGGTTGTTAGGCAGTTTTCGATGATATGCCCTAATGGCTCTTACGACAGCTCTGGCTATCTGGTCAGATGAAGAGAGTTTTGTGAAATAATTTTGGCCTCGAGGAGTCTGGAGTAGAAAGAGTTTGGTTCGATTCCCCTCAGATTTTATTCATTTTCTTATGAGAATTTGCGCGTTGATAATCTAAGGGTGATTTTAGTCAGGCAAACTTCCTTAGTTTATCATAAAAATCAGTCGATGTACGTCTTTTTTCTTTAAAGTTTTGTTTTTCGAAGTCTCTTTTACATTTTCTCTCTGCAGCGGAACTATATAGTAGAGATATGAGTATCCTTTTTATCTGGAGGGGGATGATTTAGAAATATTGTTTCCAAATCGATTTGTTCAAAATATCATCTGTATATATCATCCAGTATGTGCCAGTAATGGGTTGTAAGGTAAGTAAAAAAATGTCTTAATGCTGTATCTTAAAGTGATTTCCTTGTGGTTCTAAGGGACTAAAAATTTCTATAGTATACTAAAGGATTTCTAAATTTCCTAATAAGATAACTATAAAGATAACCATTAGGATTACTAATAAGATAACTATTTAATATTTAATTGCAAAGTTTCTAAAGGATGCCATAAATATTATTAGACGACCGTTTACACGATTTGAAACATTTACACGATTACATGAGTGTTTGTATAGATGATTTAGACGAGAAGAATCAAGAATTTGAACAATCAAATTACTCAGTTAGAAAATTCTTCTGGTAAGTTAAACTAAAAAAAAGCGCAAAAAAGCATAATAATTTTGGATAATATGTTTTCCCCCTTAATAGAAATAAATGTTTTAATGGAATGTTTATAACTGGTGCGAATCTTCACAATTATAATACAAGAAATACAGAAGCATATCGGCGGCCGCAGTGAGAAACAAACCGGTCACAGTGATCTGCTCGGCAAGTTTTGCCAAGCTCCTGGAGTCATTTACCAATTGGGGTTGTGCGTGAGCATGACCGAGTAGTTTCCGGGGAAAATTGAGGGATTTTTGTAGTAATAATTATCGATTTTTTTTAGTAGTGCCATATTGGAATTTTTGGTTGTGGTTTTGTTAGTCCGTTGGCGGGGGATTTCGTTTTGTTTTTGTCTATTTATATTGAAATATGTGTTGGATGTTGGAGTTGGCCTAACAAACCGAAAGGTTCCTTGGCGTTTCTTTTTTGTAAATTATGTGTAATTAAAATTATACTCCTGGAAAAAAATAGTTATCTGATTATTAAAAGCAGATGAATAAAGAAACAATAACAGCTTACAGGGGAAGGTAAACTAATGGTCTAAAAGATATAAGAAGGCGATTTTCGATATGAGATAAAAAAACAAAAATACAGGCAGTAGGTAAAAAAAAGTAACACGATTGTAGCGCGTAACTCTTAATTCCATTCACAGAGGCATTGCATCCACAGAGGCGAAGTTACATGATCTTTTGAGTATTTGAAAATAAATCACTTTTTCAAATTTTTGTCAGTATAGGGGGATGGGGCATCTAAAGATGCCAAGGAGGGTCCTTCTGGATGAGAGAAGTATTCCTCGAACAGTGGGACGGGGAAGGGTTGTGACCTTAAGGGCTTACAACTATATTTCAGTCAAATCTATAAAAGGAAAAAAAATGGAGAAACAACGCTCAATAAATACAAATTGAGAAAACTAGGTTTCTAATGAAGTAGGTTATTATTATAACTATAGATAAAATAAAATTGATATTTGAATTAATTATTGCAATTGGATTGCCTCAATTTATCATTTAATATCAAAGAGTTATTATGTCAGTGACTTATTTTAGCCTTTTTTCAAGAGCTTTGACGCTCTAAAATATTGTTATTATTTAAAACAGAAACATTATAAGAAAAAACTAGAAAAGAGACTTATCACAAAGCAAACAGTTAAAACATAGCAAAAATTTAGGTTCTAAAGAGTTGGTAAAAAGAACAGGTGGTGTCAGTTAACATAAAACAATAGGGATTTTTTTTATATAAGACAGTGGAACGCAACTTTAAGTGAATATTTCGACCCTATATCCAAGGGCCGTCAAATTTTTATTTCAATGAAAATAAAAAAAGGCTTTCTCCGATGAAAATACCAACAGATTTTTCAGTGAATTTAACAAATTTTTTTTTCATATTCAAGGGAGGAAACAAAGTCTAGATGGGGAAAATGTACCATATCTCTATTGACACGCCTGACCAGGGACAAATTTCAATAATCGAATAAATAAAAACACTTAAAAACAGACAATACTTAAACAAACATTTTATCAAATCATCTGGGCTTTCTACGAAGATCAGCACTACGTAAGTAGTAATCTATATAAAGGTCCTACGAGTGATTGCGTAATATGCCTTACATTGGGAAGGTATCTATATATCCAGCCAGTGATTGCGAAATATGTCTTTACCACGGGCTATTTCTACGACAGGTATATGCCTTAGCAGACGGGTTTCTGAGGCAACACCTATTTTCTGGGCCAATCAGAGATGTGTCTACTAACGGTGCTCCATATATCCATTTATACAGTTTGAACCCTACAAGGAATTACACAAGACTTATCGGACATGTTTTTCTAGGTTCATTAGTCAAAACTATAGATCGTCATAATGCGCATTCAAAGGTGGTCTCTTTGTAAAAATACTAGTTTTGGCCTGGAAGCCATATAATCATGTTTTTCGGTATAAATTAAAATGAACAGCTCTTTCTCAAAAACCCATTTTCTGGACCATTGCCTTTAGTCAAGACTGGTTTGCTCAGGAATACGTCGCTGGTAATTAAACAAAGGAATGCTACAGTCAGAATTGTTTTATGTTGAAAGTTGTATCATTGTGTAAACTAACTCAATTTGCGAAAAAAGGTATTCAATTGGCATAACTCTGATCTGAATGATCTTAATTGGTGATTGAATAATGCGATAAGAATGATCTTAATTGGTGATTGAATAATAGGGATGAAACAGAACTCGATAACATTTTTAATTGGATTGTATAGAGATGCTATAAAACGGATAAACTGCATTTTCGTCCAGTATCGTTTAAATTATTAGTGCTATGTAATAATAATAAAAAGTTGTATCATTGCTTAAACTAACTCGATTTGCGAAAAAAGGTATAGCATTTGGATAACTCTGCAATGAATGATCTTAATTGGTGATTGAATAATAGGGATGAAACAGAACTCGATAACATTTTTAGTTGTATTGTATGAAGGGGCTAAAAATGGGTTAAACTTCTTTTTTGTCCAGTGTCGAATACATTATTAGTGGTACCTAATAATGATAAAAAGCTGTATCATTGCGTAAACTAACTCAATTTGCGAAAAAAGGTTTAGCATTTGGATAACTCTGCAATGAATGATCTTAATTGATGATTTAATAATAGGGGTGAAACAGAGCTAGATAACCTTTTTTAATTGGATTGTATGAAGGTGGTAAAAAGGGGTTAAACTGATTACCAGTTAAGGTAAGCCCGAAAGGGTTGTTAACTCATAGGCAATTTATTTTAAATTTGGAATAGCATCAATCTATGGAAATGGTTAACTATGAGAAAATGACCTTGTGACTTAACCTAGCTTTACATCTCGGATGTGTTCTGTATAGTACACAAGTACCATTTGAACAGTGTTGTCTATATAAAATATGCTCTAACATTCGAGTATAGTAAAAAGTTTATACTAATAGCGATGTAGATGCCAAGAAAAGAATTTAAAGAAATTCAGAACAATCCTTAGAAATCCTTAGAAATCAAGTAGTGAGATGTTTATAGGTTTGAAGCATCAAGGATCGCAATCATCAATGACCCTAACCACCAAGAACCTCAACCTTCAAGGGTCCCCTATCCCCAACGTCCAAGGGGTCCCCTCCCTCCAAGTTCTTTGGGCCCTCTCCCTCCATTCTTTTTTATTTATTTTTTTGAAGTTTTTTTATTATTTTTTTTAACATTGTATTTTTTTCAACTTTTTTTACATGTCTTCGAATGAGATAAAACACTTAAAACATAAGAAATTCACATTTAATATTTTCCAAATTCCAAAGGAGAATGATATAGATATTTTAGTCGTGACTTTTACTATTAGAAAAATAATGTTTTTAGTAGCACTTTTTTTGGGACTGAATTTTTTTTGGACTAAAATTATTTAACTTTTCTTACGTATCTTAAAATGACATGAAATATGCTTGCTGGTCTTCCAATTATACTCCATGCTTGCTCATAAACACGAGGCGGCTTTCCCACTGGCACTCTATGACAGGTTATTGACACTAGCTAGTTTATTACATGTGTTAAATCAGTATTTTTTACGCTGTGGAAGGATAAGAACATACCTCATATCTTTAAAAAAGTTAAAATGAAGAATATTAAGAAAGTGTGTTCACATGATAGTGTTATTGTACCATAGAATGCTGACAAGGAGAAGTATTTAAACTATGAAGCAAGTACATGTGGTAGCACTATCGCAAACGTATGCCTGCGTTGTCATGACAGTAAGGATTTAAATTTCTTTGGAGTACCAAAAACTTCCGTTGTACAAATGGTGGATATGAGAAAGTATCATTTCCAGAGAAGTTAGTACTCAAAGAGAACGTTAACATAAAAATAATAGTTGATGAAGAGGGGTATCTTCTTGTTAGTGCTTCTGATAAAATGCTGCCTGTTGATAGAACCTTTCGTCATCTTTAAGGTATTAGCATTCAAATGAAAGCAAGGGGGAAAAGAAAGACCTACTCTTCTACTAATATCATAAACCATATCTTGTCTACGTGCCAGAACTGTTACCTGTGTAAAAATAATGTGATAAAAGACAGTGAAATTGCCAGAAAAATAAAAAGGGCATTGGCAGAAATTATCTAAGGAATATAAAGATGAATCGATGAAAAACAAAGTGCCAGCAAACGTTACTAGTATCATTGATCAAACGGTCAATGAACCAAATAATACCAAAGACGAAACGCATATTTAGCCTGTCGATGACACACCAGTAAAATTTGTGTATGACTCAAAATGGAATAATGATTATTCTACTGTTTAGGAACTAAGAGAAGACAATAGCTAAAGTATCAAGAGATATCATGATGAACTATTTTGTGGAACAGTCTAAAAATGTCCAAATTTGTTCATTGATATTAATAATGTATAATAATGTATCTACCATATATTTATATTAATATAATACATGTCACTATTTCATTAAAAATGTGTTATCTATTACTTTGTTATATTCCCATAATTCCTTGGGTACGCTAGCAGATTCATCGAGGTTTTATCAGAAACTGAGAAAGATTAACAGATACACATACAGAGAGAGAGTG
The DNA here is from genome assembly GCF_049724085.1 of Artemia sp. Qi Xiang Cuo. Taxonomy (NCBI): domain Eukaryota; kingdom Metazoa; phylum Arthropoda; class Branchiopoda; order Anostraca; family Artemiidae; genus Artemia; species Artemia sp. Qi Xiang Cuo. The sequence continues at coordinate 7,996,895 of NC_142808.1, read as the reverse complement.
AGAAACACATACAAATATATAGATTCAGACATTCAAACCGACAAAGACAGACACTGCAGCACGCAGGCACGCACCCAGACACACTGGCTTAGAGAGTGAGAGAGACAAAAACACATACAAATATATAGATTCAGACATACATACCGACAAAGAAAGGCACTGGGATAAGCAAACACCCGCCCAGACACATAGGCAAAGAGAGTAAGGGTTTAGATTCAGACGTACAAACCGACAAACATAAACATTGGGAGAAGAAAAACACTCACCCAGACACATAGGCAAAGAGAGTGAGAGAGACAAAAAAATACAACTATAGAGATTTAGACATATAAATCGACAAACACAGGCACTGAGATAAGCAAACAACCGCCCAGACACACAGACAAAGAGAGTGAGAGAGACAAAGACACATACAAATATATAGATTTAGACATAGAAAGCGACAAAGACAAATACGAGGACAGGCAAACACCTGCCTGGAAACACAAGCAAATAGAATGAGAGAGACAAAAAAAACACATGCAAACATATAGATTCAGAACTAAAAACCAACAAATACAGGCACTGGGAGAAGCAAACACTTGCTTAGACACGTATGCAAAGAGAGTGAGAAAGGCAAAAACACATAGAAATATATAGATTCAGAAATACATACTAACGAAAATACATACAAATACATAGATTCAGACATACAAACTAACAAAGACAGGCATTGAGATAAAGCTTTCACCCGCCCAGAAACACTTGCAAAGGAAGTGAGAGAGACATAAACAAATATAAATAAATAGATTCAGAGATACAAACCGACAGAGACATGATCTGAAATATGTAAACACCCGCCCTGACAAATAGGCAAAGAGAGTGAGAGAGACAAAAACAAATACAACTATATAGATTCAGACATACAAACCGACATAGACAGGCTAAGGGACAAGCAAAGACCCGCCAAGACACACAGGCAAAGAGAGTGAGAGTATAGATTCAGACATAAAAACCAACAAAGATAGGCACTGGGAGAAGCAAACACCCACACAGATACACAGGCAAAGAGAGTGAGAGAGACAAAAACGCATACAAATACATAGGTTAAGACATACAGACCGACAAAGACAGGCACTGGGAGAAGTAAACATCCACCCAGACACAAGGGAGAAGCAAACACCCACCCAGATACACAGTAGAGAGAGAGAGAGAGAGAGAGAGAGAGAGAGAGAGAGAGAGAGAGAGAGAGAGAGAGAGAGAGAGAGAGAGAGAGAGAGAGAGAGAGAGAGAGAGAGAGAGAGAGAGAGAGAGAGAGAGAGAGAGAGAGAGAGAGAGAGAGAGAGAGAGAGAGAGAGAGAGAGAGAGAGAGAGAGAGAGAGAGAGAGAGAGAGAGAGAGAGAGAGAGAGAGAGAGAGAGAGAGAGAGAGAGAGAGAGAGAGAGAGAGAGAGAGAGAGAGAGAGAGAGAGAGAGAGAGAGAGAGAGAGAGAGAGAGAGAGAGAGAGAGAGAGAGAGAGAGAGAGAGAGAGAGAGAGACAGAGAGAGAGACAGAGAGAGATACAGAGACACAAAGAGAGAGAGAGAGAGAGAGAGAGATAGAGACAAAAACACAAACATATACATAGATTCAGACATACAAACCGACAAAGACAGGCATGGGGATCAGGAAACACACGCCCAGACACATAGACAAAGAGACTAAGAGAGACCAGAACAAATACAACTATATAGATTCAGACATATAAACCGACAAAGACTGGCGTTGGGGGAAGCAAACACACACCCAGACACAAAGGAAAAGAGACTGAGAGAGAGACTAAAACAAGTACAACTACATCGATTCAGACATACAAACCGACAAAGCCAAGCACTGGAACAAGCAAACACCCGCCCAGACACACAGGCAAAGAGAGTGAGAGAGACAAAAATAAATACAACTGTATAGATTCAGACATATAAATCAACAAAGACAGGCGCTGAGATAAGCAACACCCACCAAGACACACAGACAAAGAGAGTGAGAGAGATAAAAACACATACAAATATATAGATTCAGACATAGAAAGCGACAAAGACAAACACGAGGATAGGCATACACCCACCCAGACACACATTCAAAAGAGTCAGAGAGACAAAAGAAAACAAAAGCAAACATATAGATTCAGAACTAAAAACCAACAAAGACAGGCACTGGGAGAAGTAAACCCTTGCCTAGACACATGGGCAAAGAGAGTGAGAAAGGTAAAAACACATAGAAATATATATATTCAGACATAAAAACTGACAAAAAAAATATACAAATACATAGATTCAGACGTACAAACTAACAAAGACAGGCACTGGGACAAACATACACATACCCAGACACACAGACAAAGAGAGGGAGACAAAAACACAAACATATACATAGATTCAGACTTACATACCGACAAAGACTAGCATTGGGAGAAGCAAACACACGGCTAGACACAAAGGTAAAGAGACTGAGAGAGAGAGACTAAAACAAATACAACTATATAGATTCAGACATGCAAACCAACGAAAACAAGTACTGGGAAAAGCAACCATCCGCCCAGACACATACGCAAAGAGAAGTAGAGTAAATACACAGGTATATAAACCGACAATGACAAACACTGGGAGAGGCAAATACTCGTCCAGACACAGGGGCAAAGTGACTAAAAAAGACCAAAACACATACAATTACATAGATTAAGACATAAAAGCCAACAAAGACAGGCACTGGGCAAGCGAAAAACCGCCTAGAAACACAGGCAAAGAGAGTGAGAGTATAGATCCAGACGTAAAAAACCGACAAAGACAGACACTGAGATAAGAAAACACCCACCCAAATTCACAAGCAAAGAGAGTGAGAGTATGGATTCAGCCGTAAAAACCGACAAAGACCGACACTGAAAGAAGTAAATACCCACCCAGATACACAGGCAAAGAGAGTGAGAGAGTCAAAAACGCATAAAAATACATAGATTCAGACATACAAACCGACAATGACTAGCACTGGGAGAAGCAAACATCCTCCCAGACACATAGGCAAAGAGAGTGATAGATATAAAAACGTATACAAATATATAGATTCAGACATACAAACAAACAAAGACAGGCATCGAGATAAAGCTTTCACCCGCCCAGAAACACTTGCAAAGGAAGTAAGAGAGACATAAACAAATATAAATAAATAGATTCAGAGATACAAACCGACAGAGACAGGATCTGAAATATGTAAACACCCGCCCTGACAAATAGGCAAAGAGAGTGAGAGAGACAAAAACAAATACAAGTACATTGATTCAGTCATGCAAACCGACATAGACAGGCACTCGGACATGCAAAGACACACCGAGACACACAAGCATAGAGAGTGAGAGTATAGATTCAGACATAAAAACCAACAAAGATAGGCACTGGGAGAAGCAAACACCCACACAGATACACAGGCAAAGAGAATGAGAGATACAAAAACACATACAAATACATAGATTCAGACATGCAAACCGACAAAGACAGGCATTGGGAGAAGTAAACATCCGCCCAGACACATGGGAGAAGCAAACACCCACCCAGATACACAGTAAGGAGAGTGAGAGATACAAAAACGCATATAAATACATAGGTTAAGACATACAAACCGACAAAAATAGGCACTGAGAGAAGCAAACATCCACCCGGACACAAAGGCAAAGGGAGTGAGAGATATAAAAAACACATACAAATATTTAGACTAAGACATACAAACCGACAAAGACAGGCACTGGGACAAGCAAACACCCACACAAACATAAAAGCAAAGAGAAAGAGAGACGAAAACAAGTACAAAAATATAGATTCAGACACACAAACCAACAAAGACAGGCTCTGAGATAAGAAAACACCCGCCAAGACACACAAGCAATGGAAGTGAGAAAGACAAAAACACATACAAATATATAGATTCGGACATAGAAACCAACAAAGACAAATGTGAGAACAGGCAAACACCCACCCAGACACACAAGCAAAGAGAGTGAGAGAGACAAAAAGCACATACAAACATATAGATTCAGACGTAAAAACCAACAAAGACAGGCACTAGGAAAAGCAAACACCCGCCCAGACACACATGCAAAGAGAGTGAGAGTATAGATTCAGATGTACAAACCGACAAAGATTGGCACGGGGAGAAGCAAACACCCACCCAGATACACAGGCAAAGAGAGTGAGAGGGACAAAAACGCATACAAATACATAGAAGACATACAACGCTCTAAGTGAGCTTAAATTATCCTATCGTTTTTTGCATGTCTCTCTCACTATATCCGTGTGTCTGAAGCAGTGTGCTACCTATAACTATAGGTATAAAGATGGCAGCAGTTAAAGTAGTGAAAAGGTGAAAGTGAACTTAAGTAAACCTAACTTTTTTGAGTGTCTCTCACACTATACCCGTGTGTCTGAGCGATATTTAGTGTTTTCGTCTCTCTCACTCTCTTTACCTGTGTACCTGGGCGGGTGTTTGCTAGTCCCCGTGCCTGCCTTTGACGGTTTGTAGTCTGAATCGTAGTATTTGTATGTGTCTTTTTCTCTCTCACTCTCTTTGCATATGTCTCTAGGCAGGTGTTTTCTTGTCCCAGTGCCTGTCTTTGTCAGTTTGTACGTCTGAATCTATACTCTCACTTTCTTTGCATGTGTGTCTGGGCGGGTGTTTGCTTGTCCCAGTGCCTGTTTTTGTTGTTTTTTATGTCTGAATCTATATGTTTGTATGTGTTTTTTGTCTCTCTCATTCTCTTTGCTTGTGTGACTGGGTGGGTGTTTGTCTGTTCTCATGTTTGTCTTTGTCGGTTTTTATGTCCGAATCTGTATATTTGTTTGTGTTTGTTATCTCTCTCACTCTCTTTGCCTGTGTTTCTGGGTGGATGTTTGCTTCTCTCAGTGCCTATCATTGTCGGTTTTTATATCTTAATATATGTATTTGTATGAGTTTTTGTATCTCTCACTCTCTTTGCCTGCGTATCTGGGTGGGAGTTTGCTTCTCCCATGTGTCTTATTGTGTATTATGCATGTGTATTATTTGGGCATTGGCTGAAAATATCACTAAGGAATAAAAAGACGAATCGAAGAAAAAAAGCGTGCCAGCAAACGTTACTAACATCATTGGTCAAACAGTAAATGAACCAAATAATACCAAAGACGAAATGCATATTGAGCCTGTCGATGGCACACCAGTAAAAATTGTGTATGACTTAAAATGGAATAAGGATTATTCTATTGATTACGAACTAAGAGAATACAATCACTACAGTATGAAGAGAGAATATGGTGAATTATTTTATGGAACAGATTCAAAATGTCCAAAGTTGTTCATTGATATTAATAATGTATAATAATCTATCTACCATATATTTATATTAATATCGTATATGTTATTATTTCATTAAAAATATGTTATCTGTTACTTTGTTATATTCCGATTATTTCTAGGGTACGCGAGTAGATTCATAGAAGTTTTATTAGAAACTGAGATAGGTTAACAAATACGCATACAGAGAGAGTGAGAAACACATACAAATATATAGATTCAGACATGCAAACCGACAAAGACAGACACTGCAGCACGCAGGCACCCACCCAGACACACTGGCTTAGAGAGTGAGAGAGACAAAAACACATACAAATATATAGATTCAGACATACATAACGACAAAGACAGGCAATAGGCTAAGCAGACGACCGCCCAGACACATAGGCAAAGAGAGTGAGGGCATAGATTCAGACGTACAAACCGACAAAGATAAACATTGGGAGAAGCAAAACACCCACCCAGACAAATAGGTAAAGTGAGTGAGAGAGACTAAAACAAATACAACTATATAGATTCAGACACATAAACCGACAAAGACAGGCACTGAGATAAGAAAACACCCGCCGAGACACACAGACAAAGAGAGTGAGAGAGACAAAAACACATACAACACATATAGATTCAGACGTAAAAACAACAAAAACAGGCACTGGGACAAGCAAACACCCGCCCAGACACACATGCAAAGAGAGTGAGAGAGATAAAAAAAACAAATGCAAATATACAGATTCAGAACTAAAAACCAACAAAGACAGGCACTGGGAGAAACAAACACTTGCCAAGACACATATGCAAAGAGAGTGAGAAAGGCAAAAACACCTAGAAATATATAAATTCAGACATACAAACTGACAAAAACACATACAAATACATAGATTCAGACATACAAATTGACAAAGACAGGCACTGGGACAAGCATACACATACCCAGACACACAGACAAAGAGAGAGAAACAAAAACACAAGAATACACATAGATTCAGAAATACAAACCCACAAAGGCAGGCATGGGGAGAAGCAAACACACGCCCAGACAATTAGGCAAAGAGACTAAGAGAGACCAAAACAAATACAACTATATAGATTCAGACATATAAACCGACAAAGACTGACAGTGAGGGAAGCAAACACACGCCCAGACACAAAGGTAAAGAGACTGAGATAGAGACTAAAGTTAGTTCTCTTTGAGTACTAACTTCTCTTTAAATGATACTGTCGCATATCCACCATTTGTAAAAGGAATTTTTTTGGTACTCCAAAGAAATTTAATTCCTTACTGTCATGACAACGCACGCATACGTTTCCGATAGTGCTACCACTTGTACTTAATTCAAATTTCAAATACTTCTCCATGTCAGCATTCAATGCTAAGATAACACTATCATGTGAACACAATTTCTTAAAATGCTTCATCTTCACTTTTTTAAAAGATATGAATTATGTGTTTATCCTTTCACAGCGTAAAAAATATTGATTTAATACATGTAATAAACTAGCTATTGTCGATAACCTGTCATAGAGTGCCAGTGGGAAAGCCACCCTGTGTCCATGAGCAAGCATGGAGTACGATGCTACTACAAACATTATCTTTTTAATAATAAAAGTCATGACTAAAATATCTATAACATTCTCATTTTGAATTTGGAAAATATTAAGTGTGAATTTCTTTGTTTTAAGTATGTTTATCTCATTCGAAGACATGTAAAAAAATGTTGAAAAAATACCATGTTAAAAAAATAATAATAATAATAAAAACTTAAAAAAAAACAAAAAAGTAAAAAAAATGGGGGTAGGGGGTCAAAAAAGTTGGAGGGAGGGGGCTTGAAAGGTTGGGGATAGGGGACCTTTGGAGGTTGAGGTCCTTGGTGGTTAGAGTCAATGGTGATTGCGATCCTTGATGCTTCAAACCTATAATCATCTCACTGCTTGATTTCTAAGGATATCTAAGGATTGTTCTGAATTTCTTTATTAAAATTCTTTTCTTGGCATCTATATATCTATTAGTATCAACTTTTTAGTATACTAGAATGTTAAGGCATATTCTATATTGACAACACTGTTCAAATGATACTTGTGCATTATATAGAACACATCCGAGAAGTAAAGCTCGGTTGAGTTACTAGGTCAACTTTTCATCGTAAAACATTTCCATTAATTGATGCTATTCTAAACTTATAATAGATTCCCTATGGGTTAGCAACTACTTCGAGCTTACCTTGAATGGTGATCAGTTTAACCCTTTTTTGCCACCTTCATACAATCCAATTAAAAATGTTATCTAGCTCTGTTTTACCCCCATTATTCAATCACCAATTAAGAACATTAATTGCAGAGTTATCCAAATGATATACATTTTTTCGCAAATTGAGCTAGCTTACGTAATGATACAAAATTTTACCAGTATTAGATACCACTAATAATGCCAACGACACTTGACGAAAAATCAGTTTAACCCTTTTTCAGTACCTTCATACAATCCAATTAAAAATATTATTGACTTCTGTTTCATCCTTTTTATTCAAACACCAATTAAGATAATTCTCATCCCTATTATTCATCACCAATTAAGATCATTCAGATGAGAATAGCCCGCGGTAAAAGCATATTACGCAATCACTGGCTGGATATATAGATACCTGCCTGTGGTAAGGCATATTACGCAATCCCTCTTAGGAATTTTATATAGATTACTACTTACGTATATTATTGAATTCTCTCATTGAAAAACAGTGAACTGTAAAATAGCAAGGGAAAAGTTGGGTGGGATTAATATCGAACCTAAAAATCAAATAACAATAATATTTTTACTGAATAAAACAGTTGAACATCAGATGGGAATAGGTTTTTAAAAGGCGGAGTAATATCCTATCAAGAAAATATTTATTATCTTTCCCGTCGGCAATTTATCGCCCGGCATTAGTGAAATTGGTTTTAATTTTCTTCTGCAGAAGCAAATGATAATGAGAATTGATTGCAAAAATGCGCTAAATATAGTAAAAATAGATACGTCAAAATTAAAGTGCAATATTTAACACAGAATTATAGCAAAGGCAAGTGTCTGATTACTTCTATTTCATGTATATTACTAAGAAATTTTAGTTGAATTTAACCGAAATATTGATCAGACCATCGTCAAGGTTTCCACTCGTATAAACTGTTATGACTGCAGCGCTAGCTGAACTTACAGTTCATGTAACTGTAGGAGGCCCAGCCCATATAATAGCAACCAAAGGTTTAAAAACATGTTTTGAAAAAAAAATATCTGGTGAAATGTGTTTTCATTTAAATTTGATTCAGGAACGATAGCTATTCTGTAGGCGTAACTTAATGAAAAAAAAAGTTTTATCAAATGGAATTTCAATGACAAAAGATCAAGGCCATATCCAGGAGAAGGGTTAGGGGTTTTGAACCAACCCCCAAAATGTTTATCCGACTCGTAAAAATGTGAAAAAATACATTAAAATTTTTTTTAGATGCGATTTTCATTTTTTTGTATTCCCCCCCTCCTTTGGAAAATACTCCCTCCCGTTGAAAAAACCTGGATACGGTCCTACAACAAATATATCACAATAATTGAATTTGTACGGTTATTCTAAATTCGCCTATATGAAGTTCATTAAGTTATTGTTACCCATCGAAAGTTAATAGCCTGAGAAAATTTACCCTATTTTTGAAAAAGGGGACAAACATCCCCAAAACGTCAATTGATCATTTCAATAATGAAATCAAACCATCAGATTTAGCAAGTCAGAGAATCCTTCTGTAGAGGTTTCAAGCTATTATACACAAAAATGTAGAATTTTGCCTTTTTTTCCCAGAAGAAAGATCACGGATGCATATTAATTTGTTTTCTTTTTTTTCCCGGGATGTGCGTGAAAAACTAGTGATACTAAAAGAGTGGGGGGGGGGGCTCATTTGAGCTACAATCAAAAGCTCTAGTGCCCCTTTTAGTGACCAAGAAGATTGGAAGTCAACTAGCTCCCCTCCCAAGCCCCTTTTTTCCTGAAGACATACGATCAAAGTTAGAAATAGCTATTTGATTCAGTATAGTTGAAAGATCCAATAGTTATGCCTTCGGATATGGCATGACCCCCACAGTGCCTCGAGAAATGGCTGCAATTTACGCAATTTGCCCATTGTTCACATATAGTATTTGTTATTTAGAAATACACAAAAAACCTTTTGGGGTGGATATCTTCTGCGGGGGAGGGGTTTTTGTCACTGGAAGAACTCTTCGTAGGGAGGAAAGTCTCCGGGGTGAACTTTAAAGAGAAAAGTTTACACGGGGGTGGGGAGGGAATACCCTGGCCCTCAACCCTTACTCTTTACGCTAAAGCTTCTTTTTGTAACAATTCTTTAATAAGTACTGCTCAAACACAGGGCCTGCTTCATTTAAACAAGACGTATTTTAAAGAGCTTCAACACTTAGTGTAAAGAGTGACGGTAGAGGAAGGGGCAGCGCCCCCCTTATACGGAACAATTCCTTTTCGCCTTAAGATTTAATGCTGCTCCTTACTTTAAATTCAAAAAACTTTTTTATTCAATTGAAAAAAAAATTGATGATTTCGAAAAAGAGCTCGAATTCCCTCAAAAATGACGTTGAGATGAAAAGTGTACCATTGGAATTGCTATTATAAAAAATTTAAGATTTACAGACCCCGATTTTTCAAAATAAAGAAATTTCCTTTTTGCATGGGTAGCAGTCTCTTTGTGTCTCCCTTGTCTCCTCTTTAATTTTGTTTTAGTTCTGTCATGGCTAGCAGACCATCGCAAGATTGCAAGAGATACATTTAATAGCTCATCTAAAAGCTATTTTTATATCCACATATATATTGTTATAGATTTTTCTTGCTAAACCCTTCGGAAACTGCCATATGGTAACCGAAATGACGTTTTTTGTGCTATCTCCAGAGTGAAAACTCTAGGAAACATATCAAGGGTACTATTGTACAATCCATGGGTGGGGTTTCGGGAAGCATCACAAGTCTGTTAATTTGAGCTAAGGTTTGACGATGCATCTAATGTAATCTGCGAAGCAACAATTTTTTCCGTTTTCAAGTTTCACCTTCACCCTTATTTTTGTATGCAAAAATTTGTTTCATTTTTTAAACTGTTCCTTTTAAAAAATAATTCCTTAACAAATTACACGAGGAAAATTCCGTTCAATAAAGTGGATACAATTATGAAGTTTTAATGTAAAGAAAAAAATATATATGGACTTAGTTTAGGAACTCGGGTTAGCGTACCCTCTGAAAGTAAATTCTAAACAATATGTACAAAGCAACTGGGAAAATACCAAGCTATGGGAGCAGAAATAGAGTTTTGCTTGGGTTGTCTCCCCGTAAAAACTATTGACAATTACCCCCTCTGCTCGGAAATATTAGAAGAAAGATGCTCCTTTAACAAATCAGCCAAGGGAATTCACTTATTATGATTATGACTCTTCTTCTAAGGGGGGCTGGTCACTCTTGATTCATCTAGCTATTATGATGATCGCAAAAAAGAAGTTAAAATCTTTATGTGTTCTGTTTCTTCAATAAAATATGTCACACGTCAATTTAACTTTTCATAAGTCCCATATTTTATTTATCTCTAAAAGCCCTGTCTTCGGTGTTTTATTGTCTTTCTTTTGATTGATTTACTTCATCTGTTTTTTAGACAAGTCCTTTTGAAAGTGATGCTCCCAGTCTGTTTTTGAGTGCAGGAGCCTTTTTTCATATTCCATTGAGATTAATAGTACTTCATCCTCAAGCCTAGCTATTGTCACACTCACACTTGTAGAGAAGTTTGCACAGCTAAAGCGCTAAAACTGTGTATGACGCGTAAATTTTTGTGTTAGGATGTTTCAACTTTTAAGCCCGTTTTTGGATTGGCTAATTAGACTGAAAGTTTGAGGCATTTATTTTATTTATCATTATTTTTTATCAGAACGATGGAAGCTTGACGAAGGGTTTTTTTTTGCCAGCGTGCTGAATTTGACAAAAGTTACTAAGATATATTATTAGTAAAAAGGGCTATGGAGCAAATTAGTGTTGACATAAGCTTTCCAAACTAAGAACTTACCACTCTAATTTTCTGCCTCTGTAGCCCTGATGCAACGCCAAAATCGTAAGAGAACATGGAGCAGTTTATAAACTTGGCTCTTTATCGACAGGTATAAATCAGGCATGATTATAATTTTTCACAATTATTGTCTGGGTTGTCTAAAGAGTTGACGAGGCGTGAAATTGCAAAGAAATGTATAAGCATAAGCTACACGTATCTATATGAAACTACAGGAGGTTAGTGTTTAAATAAAAGGGCCAAAAGAGTGAAATTTTACGTAAGTATTTTTTTTCTTTAATGAGGTATCCTTTTCTCAGACCACACTGCTTTTCTATGAATAGCAAATAAAGGTTCAAATGGATACATCCATTTATTTAGATAGTGAAAACAGGTACAAAGTCTAGATATTTTGATCAAATATACAGCGATCGTCATCAGTAGAAATAATAAAGTATTACAATTGAAAATAATATATTTATACAAAACAAAATAATTAACTTTCGAGTAATTCACAAAATAATGTTCCGGTCTATTCACTAGATTTTTTTTCGGAGAGTGTTCAATCACAAAGTTCATTCAGAGTCTTGATGTAAATTTTCTTCTTTAATCTTGCATTGATGTAAAATAAATTTCTAATGAATGTGACAGTCTTCTGTGTCCTCTAATTGCAAACGAAATATTGAAAATACTAAAGTAGCGATTACGATCGCTGTACATGTGATCGAAATATCTAGACTTTTAAACCTTTTTTTACTGTCAAAATAAATGGACTTATCCCCATTTAAATGTTTATTTGTTTTTTAATGACATGACCAACAGTGAAGCCTGGCGGAAGACGTAGGGTATGTTTTTTTGCAAGGATAGGAGAAAAATATTTTGGCCCCTCCCTTTCCAAGCACGAATTTCAAAGTCGTATTGCCCTTCCACCCTTTCTATTACAACAGAACTGTCCTAGAAAGTTTCAGTTCGATCCCACAATCGTGAGACAATGCAGAGTCAAATTATCAAAATTATAACTTTGAACGTGCTCTTTGGGGAGAGAGAAGATCTTTCCCCCCTTTAGTCGAAATATTAATCCCTTTAAACTCGTAAAATGATATAACATAGATTCTTAGAACAAATCCATCTATTATCCGGAAAGGAACATATTCTCAATATTTTGTTTTTGATCGACAAAAAAATATGCTAACTTCAAATTTTGGTAACTCCCACAATAGGTGTAACTTTGGGTAACTCCCGAAACTTTCAACTTGACCGAACTGTGAGACGAATTAGGGTTGAATTACCAAAACTATAACTTTGCAGATGCTCTTTGGGTAGCGAGAAGATCCCCTCCAACTTTAGTGGAATTTTCATCCATTTGAATGCGTAAAATAATACAATATAGGTTTTCCCCCCAAAAAACTCATCTTTCACCCAGAAAGGAATATACCCTCAATATCTTGTTTAAAAAAAAAAAAAAAAAAGAAAAAATTGTTGCTTCATGTTTTTGGTAACTCCCACAACAAAACTGTCACTAAAAGCTTCAACTTGATCCCACAACCGTGAGACAAAGCAGGGTTGAATTACCAAAACCATAGCTTTTAAAATGTTCTTTAGGGAGAGAGAATATCCATTTTCAATCTTAGTCAAACTTCATATCCACTTGAACGTGTAAAATAATGAAATATCGATTAGTTCAACACAAATCCAAGTTTCTTCCACAAACGAGAAAACTCCCAACATCTTGTTTTTGATTTACGAAAATTTTTTACTAACTTCAGATTCAAACCCATTGCCCCAAGAAAGTGCTTGGATGCTTTACTATTTGAACAAGCGAGGCTTGTAAATTTGTCTTCTACCTTTATGGTCCAGTAAATCTACGGAAATAAAATCAACGATCTGGGACAAAACTGCAATATAAATGATTTTTACACAATTCTGTAGAGAAAAAATCCTTTACAACATACCAAAAGTCCGCAGGAATCCCCCTGGCGGAACAGGGTGAAAACCGGGGGAAAGGGGAAAAACCTGGGGAAAGCTCGAAAATTTACGGCCGGTAGTTTTTGATGCGGAGAATGCAATACTGATGCTCTCGAGTCCAAGAAGATTGAATATGTGCTTTTTTCTGTATAATAAGTCGTTTCCCCGTTACTCCACTTACATGGGAAAAGAGGGGAAATAAAGATCCTGTACAGCAGTCTGCAAGACATGTTTACTGGGGTTTCCCAGTGCGAGAGGAATGAATATATTACTTTAATTGCTCTTTCATTAGCCTTACCCCCCCCCCCCATTTTTCAGTTACAAGGGAAAAAGAGGAGGAAATTAAAACATCAATCATTTTGCTAGTAGAGAGCTATCTTATACTCCGCTACCCACACCAAATATGGGCATAGAGTCCCTAGGGATATGGTTTTTGTCACTGAGAATGAAAAAAAAGGATTTTTCTCATTTGGAAAAACAGGAACTTTCACACAGTGTTGGACGTTTTAATGAATTGTGTTATTGAGAATGATAAAACAGGAATTTTCTCACAGTTTTCTGTTTTATTTATTTTTTAAGTGGTAATTGAAAAACAACATTTTTGTCACTTTCATGGATTATTGAATCTAATATCACCGGTGCTCTCAGTCATTAATCAAATTGTTTCCGGGGAAGTTAATTAATGTCTGACTGATGAAATCAAGTTAATTAATGTCTTTGGAGTTCAACAAGAATAGTTTCCGAGGCAAAGTTTAAATCACAAATGACAGATAATGTCATGATTGATTGATTGACAAGAAAGGGGAATTAATTTGTTGTTTTTAAGGGGAATTATTGATTCACGAAAGGGGAATTAATTTGTTGTTTCTAAGGAGAATTGTTTCAGAGCGAATGTTTTGATCTTAGCAATGAAGAGATTGACTCACGAAAGGGTTTCTATGTAATTTCAAATGTGAAAGCACAGGGATGCCAAAAACAAAAGGAATTCGCTGAAATTACGTTTAGGGATTATTTGGGCAAAACCGTTTTAGCCATTTTAGGGAATTATTTCGACGAAACAGTTAGAGACATTTTAAAAGATGATTTTAGAAAAGGTTTTAGAAGAGAATTTGAGGGTAAAACTCTTTGGTCGTTATAATACACAAGTTGTATTTTAACAGTGTCGTGAGGTCCCCTATCCCAACCCCAAAGGGTTCTGATCCCCCTACCCCAACCCCAACGGGTTCCAATCCCCCTACCCCAACCCCGAAGGAAGCCCCCGGTCCTCAAAGGTCCCCCAAGCTCCCAAAGGGCCCCCGAACCCCCAAAGGCCCTCCCCCGGTCCCCAAGGTCCACCAGGCTCCCAAAGGACCAATCAGTGCTCAAGGGCCCCTCAGACCCCCAAAGGCCCTCCCCGGGCCCCCAGAGGCCCTCCCTCGGTCCTCAAAGGTCCCCCAGGCTCCCAAAGGTCCCCAGGACCCCCAAAGATTCCTGAGCCCCCATTATAATACTTTTTTAAGGCTTTATTATATCTTTTCAGAACAAATTATTATTTTAGGGAATTATTTCGGCGAAACAGTTAGAGACATTTTAAAATATGATTTTTGAAGAAATTTTAGAAGAGGATTTGAGGGTGAAACTCTGTGCTCGTTATAATACATAATTTCCATTTGAACAGCTTCGTGAGTTCATCTACTACAACACCACAGCGCTCCACTCCTCTTAACTCGAACCCAAACGCCTCCCCCCGGCCCCCAAGGTCCCTCAAGCTCCCAAAGGACCACCCGGCCCTCAAGGCCCCCCCAGACCCCTCGTAGGCCCTCCCCGGGCCCCGTCTTTCTTTGATGTGTGTTGTCTGAAACTTATGATTTGGGATGAGTGGGTTGCTATTTTTTACTTTTCGGAGATGGATTTCATAGTCTTTCTTATGTGAGTGTCGTCTGAACCATTTGGTTTGGGATGGGTGGTTTGCTATTTTTGACTTTTCTGAGCTAAGGTTTCTTAGTATTTCATAGGTGTGTTTTTTCTGAAACTTATGATTGGAGGTGTATAATTTGCTATTTCCGAATTTTCATAACCAGATTTTTTAGTCATTGGTAGGTGTGTGGTGTCTGAAACCTATGATTTGGGATGTGTGGGTTGCTATTTTTGACTTTTCTGAGCTAGGTTTCTTAGCCATTCATAGCTGTGTGCGGTCAGAAAATTATGATTTGGGATTTGTAGTTTGCTTTTTGTACTTTTCAGAGCTAGGATTCTTAGTCCCTCATAGGTGTTTGTTGTCTGAAACCTATAGTTTGGAATGAATAGTTTGCTATTTCAGGCTTTTCTGAGCTAGGCTTCTTAGCATTTCGTAGGTGACTGCTGTCCTAAACTTAAAATTTGGGACATGTAAATTACTGTTTTGGGCTTTTCTGAGCCACATATCTTAGTCATTCGTTGATGTGTGTCGTCTGAAACCTATGATAAGTGTTGGGTGGTTTAATATTTTGAAGCCTCCCAGACAGATTTCTTAGCCATTCATAGGCGAGTCTTGTCTGAAACTTATGATTTGGGATGGTTAATTTGCTATTTCCGGCTTTTCTGAGCTAGATTTCTTAGCCTTTCATAGGTGTGTGTTGTCTGAAAATTATGATTTGGGATGAGTAGTTTGCTATTAGGACTTTTCAGGGCTAGGATTCTTAGTCCATCATAGGTATTTGTTGTCTGAAACCTATAGTTTGGGATGAGTAGTTTGCTATTTCAGGCTTTTATGAGCTAGGTTTCTTAGCCTTTCGTAGGTGTGTGTTGTCTGAAACTTATGATTTGAGGTGGGTGGATTGCTATTTCTGACTTTTCATAACCAGATTTCTTAGTCTTTCGTTGGTGTGTGTTGTCTGAAACCTATGATTTGGGATGTGTGACTTGCTATTTTTGAATTTTCTGAGCTGGATTTCGTAGCCTTTCATAGGTGTGTGTTGACTGAAACCTATAGTTTGATTATATGATTTCAGGTGTGTAATTTGCTATTTTTGACTTTTCAGAGCTAGGATTCTTAGTCTGTCATATGCCTTTGTTGTCTGAAACTTCTAGTTTGTGATGAATAGTTTGCTATATCAGGCTTTTTTGGGCTAAGGTTTCCTGGTATTTCGTAAGTGTGTGTTGCCTTAAACTTATAATTTGGAATAAGCAAATTCTTTCGGCATTTCTAACCTAGATTTCTTAGTCTTTCGTTGGTGCGTGTTGTCTGAAACCTATGATTTGGGAAGGGTGGATTACTATTTTTGACTTTTCTCAGCTGGATTTCTTAGCCTTTCATAGGTGTGTGTTGTCTGAAACCTATGATTTGGGATGGTTAATTTGCTATTTTTGACTTTTCAGAGCTAGGATTCTTAGTCCCTCATAGGTGTTTGTTGTCTGAAACCTATAGTTTGGGATGAGTAGTTTGCTATTTCAGGCTTTTTTGAGCTAAGGTTTCTCAGTATTTCGTAGGTGTGTGCTGTCTGAAACTTTGAGGTGTGTAATTTGCTATTTCCGACTTTTCATAACCAGATTTCTTAGTCATTGCTAGGTGTGTGGTGTCTGAAACCTATGATTTGGGATGTGTTAGTTGCTGTTTTTGACTTTTCTGAGCTAGGTTTCTTAGCCTTTCATAGGTGTGTGCTGTCAGAAAATTATGATTTGGGATTTGTAGTTTGCTTTATGAACTTTTCAGAGCTAGGAATCATAGTCCCTCATAGGTGTTTATTGTCTGAAACCTATAGTTTGGGATGAATAGTTGGCTATTTCAGGCTTTTATGAACTAGGCTTCTAAGTATTTCGTATGTGAATGTTGTCTTAAACTTATGATCTGGGATATTTAAATTACTATTTCGGACTTTTCTGAGATAGATATCTTAGTCTTTCGTTGATGTGTGTTGTCTGAACCCTATGATTTTGGTTTGGTGGACTTCTATTTTTGACTTCTCCAAGAAGGATTTCTTAGCCGTTCATAGGCGAGTGTTGTCTTAAACCTATGATTTTGTATGGTTATTTGCTATTTCTGGCTTTTCTGAACTAGATTTCTTAGCCTTTCATACGTTTTTGGTGTAAGAAAATTATGATTTGGGATGTGTAGTTTGCTATTAGGACTTTTCAGAGCTAGGATTCTTAGTCCATCATAGGTATTTGTTGTCTGAAACCTATAGTTTGGGATGAGTAGTTTACTATTTCAGGCTTTTCTGAGCTAAGGTTTCTTAGTATTTCGTAGGTGTGTGCTGACTGAAACCTATGATTTGAAGTGCGTAATTTGCTATGTCCGACTTTTCATAACCAGATTTCTTAGTCAGTGCTAGGTGTTTAGTGTCTGAAACCTGTTATTTGGGATGGGTTGGATTCCATTTTGACTTTTCTGAGCTCGATTTCTTTGCCTTTCATAGGTGTGTTCTGTCAGAAAATTATGATTTCGGATTTGTAATTTGTTTTTTGGACTTTTCAGGGCTAGGAATCATAGTCCCTCCTAGGTGTTTATTGTCTGAAACCTATAGTTTGGGATGAATAGTTGGCTATTTCAGGCTCTCTTGAGCTAGGCTTCTTAATATTTCGTAGGTGAATGTTTACTGAAACTCACGATTTGGGATATGAAAATTACTATTTTGGGCTTTTCTGAGCTACATATCTTAGTCTCTCATAGGTGTGTGTTGTCCGAAACCTACGATTTGGGATGGGTGGATTGCTATTTTGACTTTTCTGAGCTGGATTTCTTAGCCGTTCATAGGCGAGTGTTGTCTGAAACTTATGATTTTGGATGGTTATTTGCTATTTCCGGCTTTTCTGAGCTAGATTTCTTAGCCTTTCATAGGTTTGTGGTGTAAGAAAATTATGATTTGGGATGTGTAGTTTGCTATTAGGACTTTTCAGAGCTAGGATTCTTATTCCATCATAGGTATTTGTTGTCTGAAACCTATAGTTTGGAATGAGTAGTTTGCTATTTCAGGCTTTTATGAGCTAGGTTTCTTAGCCTTTCGTAGGTGTGTGTTGTCTGAAACTTATGATTTGAGATGTGTATTTTGCTATTTCCGACTTTTCATTACCAGATTTCTTAGTCTTTCGTTGGTGTGTGTTGTCTGAAACTTATGATTTGGGATGTGTGACCTGCAATTTTTGACTTTTCTAAGCTAGATTTCTTAGCCTTTCATAGGTGTGTGTTGTCTGAAACCTATAGTTTAGGATGAGTGGATTGCTATTTTTGACTTTTCTGACCTAGATTTTTTAGCCTTTCATAGGTGTGTGTTGTCTAAAACTTATGATTTGAGGTGTTTAATTTTATATCTGGACTTTTCAGAGCTAGGATTTTTAGTCTCTCATAGGTGTTTGTTGTCTGAAACTTCTAGTTTGGGATGAATAGTTTGCTTTTTCAGGCTTTTCTGAGCTAAGGTTTCCTAGTATTTCGTAGGTGAATGTTCTCCGAAACTTATTATTTGGGATATGTAAATTACTATTTCGGCTTTTCTAAGCTAGATTTCTAAGTCTTTCGTTGGTGTGTGTTGTCTGAAACCTATGATTTGGGATGGGTGGATTGCTATTTTTGACTTTTCTGAGATGGATTTCTTAGCCTTTCTTAGGTGTGTGTTGTCTGAAACCTATGATTTGGGATGGTTAATTTGCTATTTTTGACTTTTCTGAGCTAGGTTTCTTAGCCATTCATAGGTGTGTGTTGTCAGAAAATTATGTTTTGGGATGTGTAGTTTGCTATTTGGACTTTTCAGAGCTAGGATTCTTAGTCCCTCATAGGTATTTGTTGTCTGAAACCAATAGTTTGGGATGAGCAGTCTGCTATTTCAGGCTTTTCCGAGCTAAGGTTTCTTAGTATTTCTTAGGTGTGTATTGTCTGAAACTTTTAATTTGAGGTGTGTAATTTGCTATTTCCGATTTTTCATAGCCATATTTCATAGTCTTTCGTAGGTGTGTGTTGTCTTAAACCTATGATTTGGGATGTGTGGCTTGCTATTTTTGACTTTTCTGAGCTGGATTTCATAGCCTTTCATAGGTGTGTGTTGACTGAAACCTATGATTTGAGATGAGTGGTTTGCTATTTTTGACTTTTCTGAGCTAGATTTCTTAGCCTTTCATAGGTGTGTGTTGTCAGAAAATTATGATTTGGGAGGTGTGGTTTGCTTTTTGGACTTTTCAGAGCTAGGATTCTTAGTCCCTCATAGGTGTTTGTTGTCTGGAACTTCTAGTTTGGGATGAGTAGTTGGCTATTTCAGGCTTTTCTGAGCTAAGGGTTCTTAGTATTTCGTTGGGGAATGTTGTCTGAAACTTATGAATTGGGATATGTAAATTACTATTTCAGGCTTTTCTAATATAGATTTCTTAGTCTTTCGTTGGTGTGTGTTGTCTGAAACCTATGATTTGGGATGTATTTGTTGCTATTTTTTGACTTTTCTGAGCTGGATTTCATAGCATTTTGTAGGTGTGTGTTGACTGAAACCTATGATTTGGGATGAGTGGTTTGCTAATTTTGACTTTTCTGAGCTAGATTTCTTAGCCTTTCATAGGTGTGTGCTGTCAGAAAATTATGATTTGGGATTTGTAGTTTGCTTTTTGGACAATAGGCTAGGTTAGGTTAGGTTGGATTAAGTTAGGTTGGGTTAAGTTAGGTTAGGTTAGGTTAACTTATCATGAGCGCTCATGATAAGATAACCTAACCTAACCTAACTTAACCTAACCTAACTTAATTCAACCTAACCTAACCTAGCCTATTGTTTTTGGCGGTTAGATGAATTAACTGAATTTAAGAAAAATTAGAAATAAAGTGAAACTTTTTATCTTCATGGTAAATAATCACAATCAGATTATAGCAATTCCTATCTTCTATGGCAAATATTGGAATTTAACTTTAAATTTTTTGTATCTTTGAGAAATTAGTAACTGAAATGAAAGCTTATTCATTTTCAGTGTTAAATTTCAGAATTAAGAAAACTTCTTTTCTCTTCTCTTAGAAAATTCAGAAGAGAACTTGTACATTTTGCAGTTCTTCGAGAAAACTCAGAATTAAAGTGGAGCCAGAATTAAAGTGGAGCTCCATATCTTCATGAAGAATAGTCACGATCAAAGTATAACTTTTCCTATCTTCTATAAAAAATTTGGAACAGAACTTTAAATTTTTTCATCTCTTTGTGAAAATTCCGAACTAAATTTAAGAAAATTTATAATTAAAGTGAAACTTTTTATCTTCATGGAAAATAATCACGATCATAGCATAGCTTTTCCTATCTTCTACGGAAAAATTTAGAACTTAACTTTAAATTTTTTATTGGGGAAATTAGAATTGAATTGTGTTCTTTGGTAAAATTCAGAATAGAACTTGAATATTCACCATGAAAGTATAACTTTTCCTATGTTCTATGAAAAATTTCGAACTGAACTTTAAATTTCTTCATCTCCTTGAGAAAAAAATCTGAACTGAAGTGGAAATTTGTATGTTATTTTAGGAAAATAGTTTTGATCAATAACTTATCTCATTTTCATTGTGAAAATTCAGAATCGAAGTTGAACTTTTCTTCTTCCGAGAAAATATTTGGAACAGAACTTTAAATTTTTTCATCTCTTTGAGAAAGGTCGGAATTGAATTTAAGAAAATTTATAATTAAAGTGAAACTTTTTATCTTCATGGAAAATAATCACAATCATAATATAACTTTTCCTATCTTCTACGGAAAAATTTAGAACTGAACTTTAAATTTTTTATTGGGGAAATTAGAATTGAATTGTCTTCTTTGGTAAAATTCAGAATAGAACTTGAATATTCACGATCAAAGTATAACTTTCCCTATCTTCTATGAAAAATTTCAGAATCGAAGTTGAACTTTTCTTCTTCCGAGAAAATATTTGGAACAGAACTTTAAATTTTTTCATCTCTTTGAGAAAGGTCGGAATTGAATTTAAGAAAATTTAGAATTAAAGTGAAATTTTTTATCTTCATGGAAAATAATCACAATCATAGTATAACTTTTCCTATCTTCTACGGAAAAATTTAGAAGTGAACTTTAAATTTTTTATGTCTTGGTGAACTTGAAACTGAAATGGAAGATTCTTATTGTCTCTAGAGAAATTATAATTCAATCGTGTTCTTTGGTACAATTCAAAAGCGAACTACCACTTTTTACTCTTTTTTTAATAATTTGGAACATCATTTTAAATTTTTTCATCTCTTTGGAAAAAGTCGGAACCGAAGTTCCGAAAAATTTGAATTAAATAGGAACTTTTTATCTTTATGGAAAATAATCGAAAATCATACTATAACTTTTCCTATCTTCTACGGAAAAATTTGAAATAAACTTTAAACTTTTTATGTCTTGGTGAACTTAGAACTGAAGTGGAAGGTTAATATTTTCTCTGGAGTAATTAGAATTGAATTGTGTTCTATGATAAAATTCAGAAGAGAACTTGAACTTCTCTGACGTATTTGTAAAACTTGGAAAATTATTTAAAATTTTTTCATTTCTTTTAGAAAAATCTGAACTGAAGTGGAAAATTTTTATGTTATTTTGAAAAAAAAGAATTTATCAGGTTGGAACTAGCACATTATACATCTCAAATCATCGATTTTAGAAAATACATGCCACAAAAATCTAAGAAACCTTAGCTAAGACGACTCTGAAATAGCCTACCACTCATCCCAAACTGTAGGTTTCAGACAACAAACACCTATGAGGGACTAAGAATCCTAGCTCTGAAAAGTCCAAAAAGCAAACTACAAATCCCAAATCATAATTTTCTGACAGCACACACCTATGAAAGGCTAAGAAATCCAGCTCAGAAAAATCAAAAATAGCAAACCACTCATCCCAAATCATAGGTTTCAGTCAACACACACCTATGAAAGGCTAAGAAATCCAGCTCAGAAAAGTCAAAAAATAGCAACCCACACATCCCAAATCATAGGTTTCAGAAAACACATACCAACGAAAGATTAAGAGATCTAGCTTAGAAAAGCCCAAAATAGTAATTTACATATCCCAATTCATAAGTTTCAGACAACATTCACCTACAAGATACTAAGAAACCTTAGCTCAGAAAAGCCTGAAATAGAAAACTACTCATCCCAAACAAGATGTTTCAGACAACAAACTCCTATGAGGGACTAAGATTCTTAGCTCTGAAAAGTCCAAAAAGCAAACTACACCTCCCAAATCATAATTTTCTGACAACACACACCTATGAAAGGCTAATAAATCTAGCTCAGAATGGTCAAAAATAGCAAACCACTCATCTCAAATCATAGGTTTCAGTCAACACACACCTATGAAAGGCTAAGAAATCCAGCTCAGAAAAGTCAAAAAATAGCAAGCCACACATCCCAAATCATAGGTTTCAGACAACACACACCTACGAAAGACTATGAAAAGTCGGAAATAGCAAATTACACACCTCAAATCATAAGTTTCAGACAATACACACCTACGAAATACTAAGAAACCTTAGCTCAGAAAAGCCTGAAATAGCAAACTACTCATCCCAAACTATAGGTTTCAGACAACAAATACATATGATGAACTAAGAATCCTAGCTCTGAAAAGTCCAAATAGCAAACTACACATCCCAAATCATAATTTTCTGACAACACACACCTATGAATTGCTAAGAAACCTAGCTCAGAAAAGTCAAAAATAGCAAATTAACCATCCCAAACCATAGGTTTCAGACAACACACACCTAAGAAAGGCTAAGAAATCCAGCTCCGAAAAGTCAAAAATAGTAATCCACCCATCCCAAATCATAGGTTTCAGACAACACATACCAACGAAAGACTAAGAAATCTAGCTTAGAAAAGCCGAAATAGTAATTTACATATCCCAAATCATAAATTTCGGACAACATTCACCTACGAAATACTAGGAAACCTTAGCTCAGAAAAGCCTGAAATAGCAAATTACTCATCTCAAACTATACGTTTCAGCAAAAAAACACATATGAGAAACTAAGAATCTTAGCTCCTAAAAATCCAACAAGCAAATTACACACCTCAAATAATAGGTTTCAGTCAACACACACCTATGAATAACGAAGAAATCTAACTTAGAAAAGGCAAAAATTGCAAACCACTCATCCCAAATCATAGGTTTCAGACAACACACACCAACGAAAGACTAAGAAATCTGGTTATGAAAAGTCGGAAATAGCAAAATACTCCCCTCAAATCATAAGTTTCAGTCTACACACACCTACGAAAGGCTAAGAAACCTAGCTAATAAAAGCTTGAAATAGCAAACTACTCATCCCAAACTATTGGTTTCAGACAACAAATACCTATGATGGACTAAGAATCCTAGCTCTGAAAAGTCCTAATAGCAAACTACACATCCCAAATCATAATTTTCTGACACCACACACCTATGAAAGGCTAAGAAATCTAGCTCAGAAAAGCCGGAAATAGCAAATTAACCATCCCAAATCATAAGTTTCAGACAACACTCGCCTATGAACGGCTAAGAAATCCAGCTCAGAATAGTCGAAAATAGCAATCCACCCATCCCATATCATAGGTTTCAGACAACACACATCAACAATAGACTAAGATATGTGGCTCAGAAAAGCCCGAAATAGTGATTTTCATATCCCAAATCGTAAGTTTCAGTCAACATTCACCCACGAAATACTAAGAAGCCGAGCTCATAAAAGCCTGAAATAGCCAACTATTCATCCCAAACTATAGGTTTCAGACAATAAACACCTATGAGGGACTATGATTCCTAGCTCTGAAAAGTTCATAAAGCAAACTACAAATCCCAAATCATAATTTTCTGACAGCACACACCTTTGAAAGGCTAAGAAACCTAGCTCAGAAAAGTCAAAATAGCAACCCACACATCCCAAATCATAGGTTTCAGACACCACACACCTAGCAATGACTAAGAAATCTGGTTATGAAAAGTCGGAAATAGCAAATTACACACCTCAAATCATAAGTTTCAGACAGCACACACCTACGCAATACTAAGAAACCTTAGCTCAGAAAAGCCTGAAATAGCAAACTACTCATCCCAACCTATAGGTTTCAGACAACAAACACCTATGAGGGACTAAGAATCCTAGCTCTGAAAAGTCAAAATTAGCAAATTAACCATCCCAAATCATAGGTTTCAGACAACACACACCTATGAAAGGCTAAGAAATCCAGCTGAGAAAAGTCAAAAATAGCAATCCACCCATCCCAAATCATAGGTTTCAGACAAGACGCACCAACAAAAGACTAAGAAATCTAGGTTAGAAAAGCCGAAATAGTAATTTACATATTCCAAATCATAAGTTTCAGACAGCATAAACCTATGAAATACCAGGAAACCTTAGCTCAAAAAAGCCTGATATAGCAAACTATTCCAAACTAAAAGTTTCAGACAACAAACGCATATGACAGAGTATGAATCCTAGCCCTGAAAAGTCAAAAATAGCAAATTACACACCTCAAATCATAAGTTTCAGACAACACACACCTATGAAAGGCTAAGAAATCTATCTCAGAAAAGTCAAAAATAGCAATCCACTCATCCTAAACTATAGGTTTCAGTCAACACACACCTATGAGAGACTAAGAATCATAGCTCTGAAAAGTCCAACTAGCAAATTACACACCTCAAATCATATGTTTCAGACAACACACACCTATTAAAGTCTAATAAATCTAGCTCATACAAGTCAAAAATAGAAAACCATTCATCCTAAACTATAGGTTTCAGTCAAGACACACCTATGAAAGGCTAAGAAATCCAGCTCTAAAAAGTCAAAAATAGCAAGTATCACATCCCAAATCATAGGTTTCAGACAACACACACCAACAGAAGACTAAGAAATCTGGTTATGAAAAGTCGGAAATTGCAATCCACCCACCTCAAATCATAAGTTTCAGACAACACACACCTAAGAAAGGCTAAGAAACCTAGCTCATAAAAGCCTGAAATAGCAAACTACTCATCCCAAACTATAGGTTTCAGACAACAAATACCTATGATGGACTAAGAATCCTAGCCCTGAAAAGTCCTAATAGCAAACTACACATCCCAAATCATAATTTTTTGACAACACACACCAACGAAAGGCTAAGAAATCTATCTCAGAAAAGCAGAAAATAGCAAATTAAGTATCCCAAATCATAAGTTTCAGACGACACACACCTATGAAAGACTAAGAAATTAAGCTCAGAAAAGTCAAAAATAGCAATCCACCCATCCCAAATCATAGGTTTCAGACAACACACATCAACGAAAGACTAAGATATCTAGCTCAGAAAAGCCAGAAATAGTAATTTAAATATCCCAAATCGTGAGTTTCAGACAACATTCACCTACGAAATACTAAGATGACTAGCTCATAGAAGCCTGAAATAGCCAACTATTCATCCCAAACTATAGGTTTCAGACAACACACACATATGAGGGACTAAGAATCCTAGCTCTGAAAAGTGCAAAAAGCAAACTACAAATCCCAAATCATAATTTTATGACCGCACACAGCTATGAATGGCTAAGAAACCTAGCTCAGAAAAGTCAAAAATAGCAACCCACACATCCCAAATCATAGGTTTCAGACACCACACACCTAACAATGATTAAGAAATCTGGTTATGAAAAGTCGGAAATACCAAATTACACACCTCAAATAATAAGTTTCAGACAACCCACACCTACGATATACTAAGAAACCTTAGCTCAGAAAATTCAAAAATAGCAAACCACCCATTCCAAATCATATGTTTCAGACAACACACACCTATGAAAGACTATGAAATCCAGCTCCGAAAAGTCAAAAATGGCAATCCACCCATCCCAAATCATAAGTTTCAGACAACACACATCAAACAAAGACGGGGCCCAGGGAGGGCCATTGAGGGTCTGGGGGGCCCTTGAAGGCCGGGTGGTCCTTTGGGAGCTTGGGGGACCTTTGAGGACCGGAGGCTTCCTTCGGGGTTGGGGTAGGGGGATCGGAACCCTTTGGGGTTGGGGTAGAGGACCTCACGACACTGTTCAAATGGAAATTGTGTATTATAATGACCACAGAGTTTGACCCTCAAATCCTCTTCTAAAATCTCTTCAAAAATCATATTTTAAAATGTCTCTAACTGTTTCGCCGAAATAATTCCCTAAAATAATAATTTTTTCTTAAAAGATATAATAAAACCTTAAAAAAGTAGTATAATGGGGGCTCAGGAGTCTTTGGGGGTCCGGGGGCCCTTTGGACGCCTGGGGGACCTTTGAGGACCGGGGGAGGGCCTTTGGGGGCCGGGGGTGGGCCTTTGGGGGTCTGAGAGGCCCTTGAGCGCCGATTGGTCCTTTGGGAGCCCGGTGGACCTTTTGGGACCGGAGGAGGGCCTTTGGGGGTTCGGGGGCCCTTTGCGAGCTTGGGGGACCTTTGAGGACCGGGGGCTTCCTTCGGGGTTGGGGTAGGGGGATTGGAACCCTTTGGGGTTGGGGAAGGGGGATCGGAACCCTTTGGGGTTGGGGTAGGGGACCTCACGACACTGTTAAAATACAACTTGTGTATTATAACGACCAAAGAGTTTTACACTCAAATTCTCTTCTAAAACCTTTTCTAAAATCATCTTTTAAAATGTCTCTAACTGTTTCGCCGAAATAATTCCCTAAAATGGCTAAAATAGTTTCGCCCAAATAATCCCTAAACGTAATTTCAGCGAGTTCCTTTTGTTTTTGGCATCCCTGTGCTTCCACATTTGAAAGTACATAGAAACCCTTTCGTGAATCAATCTTTTCATTGCTAAGATCAAAACATTCGCTCGGAAACAATTCTCTTTAGAAACAACAAATTAATTCCCCTTTCGTGAATCAATAATTCCCCTTAGAAACAACGAGTTATTTCCCCTTTCTTGTCAATAAATCAATCATGACATTATTTGTCATTTGTGATCTAAGCTTTGCCCCGGAAACTATTCTGGTCGAACTCCACAGACATTAATTAACTTGACGTCATCTGTCAGACATTAATTAACTTGCCCGGAGACAATTTGATTAATGACTGAGAGCACCGGTGATATTAGATTCAATAATCAGTGAAAGTGACAAAAATGCTGTTCTTACATTCCCCTTGACAAAAACCATAAAAGAAACATAAAAGTAAGAAAGTTCTTGTTTTATCATTCTCACTAACAAAAACCATAAAACATACATCAATGTGTGAAAATTCCTGTTTTTTCAAGTGAGAAAATACTGTTTTTCCATTCTTACTGACAAAAACCATCTCCCTAGGGACTCTATGCCCATATTTGGTGTGGGTACCGGAGTATAAGATAGCTCTCTACTTTTGCTCTACAAAATTTGGAGGGGAGACTAAAGTCTAACAGTTCGGTTTTGAAACCCTCTAATACCGTTTTGACAAGAGTTTAATATCCTATTCCCTGGTGCTTCTATTTTCCTGTTGGCTGGAAATTCACTAATGGTGTATTTATACATAGGGGAAACCTGAGCGGATCGTGAAAACCTGTGGGAGAATCGGCTCGGTTTTCACAATCCGCTCAGATATCCGCCATGTGTGAATGCGCCAGAAGTCTAAATGCATACACATTCTTCCACCTAGTGAAAGCTTTAACATAAGCATTGGACACATTTTACCGATCATAAAGGTAAGACAGTTTTGTTTTTATAGTTATCAATGAGAACTTCTGGAAAAAAGTAAAGGTTCAAAGCGAGAAAAGGGAAGGCTTGTGGGAAGAGAGTTCCAAACACCCAGACAAAGTTAGTAAGGAGATTTGCCTTTACCTAAATTTTCAGCGACATTTAGCGGCATGAGGTGAAAAAAAAATACAATGCTTTTGGTAGATGGTACTAAGATTCTTCGTCGTTAAGACGATGATTTACATTTTACCATGAGATGGCTAATGAACCAACACCCGCGCCACATTAAAGTCACACTTGTGGATAAAACCTAATGTCTTGGATACGAATAAAACGTCAGACTAGCGACCTAGTTTTGAAACTCGCGCTAGCCAATCCCTTCAAGGCTTTCTCTAAAGCGGCGCTCACACATGCGTCATATTTAAGACGCTGGCTGTATAGTTCCTAAATTCTATTTTTACGTGTGAACAAGCGGTAAACCTTAGATACAACTTAAGGTACTTTGCTTCCTCACTTTACGCCCTTTGTCTTAGCGCCACTTAATTGGTCAAAATTCTTAACTGCGCTTCCTAGCTTGGGACTGATTAGAGGTGTCGAAATCACAAATTTTATGGAAAAATTCGCTTTCTGGGTTGTTTTCCTGTCCAAAACAGGGCTTAGGTTTGGGTTTAGCTACGAGTTTGACTACAATGAGGCTCATGCAAAAAGCTCTTCTTTCTTGCCTAATAAATTTTTTTTGACAGTTTTCATATGACATCCTATTCATGAAAGACGAACGCTGCAAGCCCTGCGGCCGCAGCATCCGTATTGGTGGTGAAAGTGTCAGAATCACAAACAAAGAAGCTCTTTGGATCAACGAGGCCTGTGTGCAACCGGGTGAACAGATAACAGTTTAAGACTGTGAAATAGTACGCAGCGAGTACAGAAAAGACTACTACCATCCGATGTCAATTGCTTGTCTCGTAAAATGAAAGAACGACGATTCCGGTGCATATGAAATCGCATATGAAAACAGCATATGAAATCGTAGCATATAAAAGTGACGAAGACCAGCTGAAGTTCATGATAGAGACAGTGGCAAAAGTAATTAAGAATGAAATTAAGTTACTGCAGTGTACCGACTCGGACTACCCGGACTTCTTTCTCTGCTAATCGCGGGATCAGACAAAGACCTACTGGTAGGTTTAATCGGTCAAGCAATAATGCAGGCTTCCCGTCCACGGTTTTTGCTCGCTCCTTTACAAGTACACCTTGGAGTCCAGCTGCACCACCCATCTGGCTCACGCTTTCTCATTGACCAGCTGAATAGGCTAGGTGTTTCTACTTCTTAATCTGAAGTGCTTCGATTCAAGCGTTCTGCCCCAGTAACTGATGGTACAGAATTTCAGAGAAGACTTCTGGAACTTTCCTCCAGTTCATTGACAACAATGTCGATCACGACATTTGCACTATCGACAGAAAAGGTGTTTTCCATGGGATGGACATGCAAACGCGAATGATGGAGTTTCAAGACACGCTGCATGACAACAAGACTGCAAAAATAGGGCTTCAGTATTTAGAAATTTTCGGAGTGCTTAAGAAGGCTATCAGGATTGAACGGACCGGGAACTGGGTGCAGTATCTTCAAGCAATCTCTGAGATGCTCCCTTACTTTGTAGCTGCAGGCCAAAACCTGTTTAAAAAGTTGGTGAGAATATTTCTTCAGCAAATGGAAGAGCTGAAAGAAAGTAACCAGAAGCTGTATAAAGACATCGTGGATGGGATGTCTGTCATTCGAATATGCGATAGAATTTCGGCTGGGCTCTCTCCCGACTTAGTGATTCAGCAAGTACTGATGAGGTTGCTGAAAACAAGTGGGAGACTCACGAGAGGAAATAGAATGAGTGAGACACAAAGAATAGTCTGGAGAATGTCAATGCCAGTGCGAGTTTAAATTAACGATCTTATGCAGTCACTCCCTGACGTTGAGTACGTGTCATCTGACCAGCATGTTTCCGCAAGACGAGCTTAGATAGAAGGACTTAGAACGGACTTAAAGGCTTTAGTAGATTTTTTGCGCAGTCCTGTCCGTACGACAATTGCACTCAATTGCACAATATATCAAATGGTATGACAGCAGCAAGGGATGTCAACGCGGATGCAGCAAAGGTAATAGGAAAAGAAATTCTGAAGTCAATGGAAGACGCCGAAACCGACCGTAACATCTTCAAATGTAAAAGAAAAAAGATTACGATGGCCTATTAAGGCAACATTTCTGAAGCTGACGGTGAAGGCATACACATCGACTTAAGTCTTCTGTTCCAACGTCTTGCAGCAGCGGCAACTACAGCCGGGGATGATATTGAAGAAACTCTCAGATTCAAACTCTCAAGCTATCCTACTGCTCTTTTCGAATCGTCAATCCTGCCGCAACAGCCAGATAAAGCGGAGCTAGCGAAAGCTATTTGGAAATTAGCAAAGGCCGAACATGTGAACGTCATATCAAAAGAACCAGAAAAATACGCGATCGATGGCGGATGGCTGCTCCAGCATATTACAAAGAAAACAGGAAACACTTTCAAACAGATTTGCAACAGTTACATTTTGTTCGTGACACAGAAGTATTCAAATGCTTTTGTCCTCCTTGATGCTCACACTTCAGGTCCGCCTACCAAAGATGTCACCCAGGTTAGACAAACGAATGGTATCCAGTGTCTGACCGTCTATTTCACACTGAGCATGAACCTGCAAAGGAAGAAGGAGGACTTCTTGCGGATTCCCAACAATAAGCAGAAAAATATTGGAGCTATTGGTAAGAATCTTGTCCAAGCCGTTCTCACTGTCCTGCATGCAGAGAGAGATGCGGACGTTCTGATTGCATTGACAGGTGTTGATGAAGCCAAGGAAAGGGTAACCGCAGTAGTCGGAAACTACACTGATTTATTAATCCTTCTCCTCTATCTCTTACCTTCAGAAGCCAGGGATCTCTACTTTGAAACCAGCACCAAATCAAGAGCGATATCAACTAAATACTGGCACATCAACCTTATCAAAAGATCGCTGGGACAGGTTTGTTACTATATTCTTGTTGGCCACGCTCTTCTTGGTTGCGACACGACGTACAGTTTGTTTGGGATAGGAAAACAAGCTGTCCTGCAGTTCCTGAAAAGCCATGAAGAATTTAGGAATACCGTGAAGTACTCTTTATTCCACGCTCGTCGAACCCGGTAAAAATCTTTTGTGTGTTTCTACAATGCTAAGAAAGGGGGGGGGGTCTCAGCAAAGCTAGGTACAGCGTTTTTCTTCAAAAACTAAACAGCTCAAAGACATCAACTTTTGTGAACCCAAAGAGAGTTCCACTAACTCCATCGGCTACGAAATTTCATTCTTATAAAGTCTTCTATCAGTTAATTGAATTGCGTAATACTGTATCAGAACTCGACCCAAAAGACTAGGGTTGGTGATTACGTGACGGACGCCTCACTCTGATCATAACAGACACCGTGCCTGTTCCGCCTCATCTGCTAAACGTTATTCGTTGCAGCTGCATGCGTTCCAACTTTGATAGTTTACGCTGTATTTTCCAAAAAAATGGATTTCATTGAACACTTGCTTACAAAGACTGCCAACGGATTGCGTGTTCCAATAAAGATGTTTTTGTTGATAACGATGAAGAAGACGATCTTTAGTACAAATCCTTGATCTTATTCTTTTTGGTTCAATCAAAACCGTAATTATCTTTTACTGTGATTACTTTAGTTTTGTCTTATGTTTCTATTATATAGTCGAAGTAATTGTACCCACGTACTCCAAAGGCCCGATGCATTGTCTCCCCTAAGGTAAAAACACTGCAGAAAAGCAAGATGCGAATCTAATACCATGTTTTTTGAAATCATCGAGTCAAGAAACCTTGGGGGTAACATTTTGACCAGCCATGTCGCACAACTCTCGAGGATATTATTTTCCGTCTCCCCCTCCCCCGCTAAAGGGGGAAATCAAACCAATTCCAGCAATAAAACAACACCACCTTTCTTTTTTCAATTTCTCTTCGCAGAAAAAGAGCAGACATGAAGTTCGAGCGCACAATAAACTTGTCCATGAAATTTTACGATTTTCCCTCCTTTCCCCTTGTTTTCTGCTGTTTTTTATCCTGTTCCGCCCAGGGGATTTTTGGAGACTTTTGATATGTTGTAAAGAATGATCTTGGAGGACGAACAGCTTCTTGCACTAGAAAGACAATTTCACTAGGTAGCTCGAAAGTCTAAGAAAGTAAAGGAAAATACAGCTTTCCTCCATGTTTTTATTCTTCTTCTTGGTTCTTTGTTTTGTCTCCTTTCTATAGTGCTTCTTTCTACTTTTTCTTACGTTATTTTAAGTTTTATTCTTCTTTGTTTTTAGATATAAAATAAATGAATCAATAAGATTGGCACTTCTGCTGTCTTGAAGTCGAAGGTTATTCCCTTTGAGATAAATACTGAGGAAGTGAAGCAGATGGAAACTGCTTAAGCTCCAATCTTTATCCAATTTGATTTGCATGTTTTTTCAATAAATAAATGAATTTATGTTTCCTTTTCTTTGTTTACAGAATAATGATATCTAGAGATTCATAATGTAATATATGTTTTACAGATACTTGTAGAATTGCTATGCTATTCTAAAAAAATAATAATAATAATAATAAATATATCATGCGGTGAAATGACTTCCAAAGCCTTCCACCAAATGGTCGTTTGTTTTCGTTTGCTTCGTTTTTGCATTAAAGAAATAAAAACAAAATTCTTGCACCTCCCCCTCTATTCTCCTGAGTTTTCAATACAGTCTATAAGATATAGTTTATAAAAGTACGAAAAATTTAGGGCAAGTATTAACTCTCTGAAAAAGGAACAATAAAGTCATGTTTTTCAAGGAAAAAAGTGATTTCTAGGGACCAGTGAAATTCGTGTAAATTCTTATTGGGATTCAAATGTTCGTTACTTCACTAAAAAAAAGAAGAAAAAACCCGAGCTCCATTTTGTTTCTCTTTTTCAATCTTTGCATTTTGCATTTTTCATTTAATTTTATTTTTTATTTTTATTTTTTTGCATTCATCATTTCGTTTCATTTTTTCATTTTCGATTTAATTTTTTTTTCATTTCTTTGCATTTTTCGTTTCATTTAATTTTTTTTCATTTTTCGTTTTGATTTTTTACTTGCTTAATTTTTTTTCTTTGCTTCATCATTTTTTTTATTACAGAATACTATTTTTTGAAAGAAATAGGAAAAATGCCATCAAAGAACCACTTCATTTCCAACAATTTGACCATATATGGCCCTGTTTTTGATTGTTGAACAAATGTATTTGGTGAATTAACGTTGACCTGACTAAAAGCTGCGCATACTCTGTTTTACAAAAGAAAATGCAAGAATGAAGTTTCAACTAATATGTAACTTTCCTATCATAGGCAGCGCAATAGCGCTGCCTTAGTAAAGAGCAATGCGGGCACAATGTATTATTTATTTTTTCGACGAAACACCTTCACATTGCCTTCTTTTCTTAGACCACACTGCTGTTTTATGACGAAAAAATAATTTAAAAAGTATGATTTGGTCGTCATAGAACGTCTGCGTGGTCTTAAAAAAGAATACCCTATTAAGGTATTACGTCGTATATATGGAGAAATAGAACAACTAAGTGAACAACTATGAACTCAATATCTCGTTTGCAATTAGAAGACACGGAAGGCTTTGCCATCTTCATTGAAAATTTGGTTTACATTTGGGCAAGGTTAAAGAAGGAAATTTACATCAAGACTTTGAATGAACTGTCTCTGAAAATTAAATAAAAAACTAGTTTTTTAAACTGAAAGTAAGGAACGACGTTAAAACTTAAAACGAACAGAAATTATTCCGTATATGAAAGGGGCTGTCCCCTCTTCAACGCCTTGCTCTTTACGCTAATGTTTGACTTTCTCACAACTCTATTTTTTTTAAAAAATAAAAAACTTTAGCGTAAAGACCGAGGTGTTGAGGAGGGACAGCCCCTTTCATATACGGAATAATTTCTGTTCGTTTTCAGTTTTAACGACGTTCCTTACTTTCAGTTAAAAAAACTCGTTTTTTTTTATTTAATTTTTGAAATTTTTTGAATTAATGCAGGTTTTGATATTGGCTTACCTTACATGAATAATTAAAACAAAATTTGCATATTAATTTTACTTTTATTTGGTTAAATGGCTTTCTTGAAACTTGTTTAATTTTTTTTACGAACGTTTTTATTAGTAATAAATATACGTAATTTACGAATTAACTTACGTAGCGAACATTTATATTCATATATTTTTAATACGTATATTAGGAGGCTTACCCCCTAGTCATCACCTTGCTCTTGTAGCTAAAGTTCGAATTTTGTTCCAATTCCTTAAAAATGACCCCTTAATCACAAAGGCCGTTAATTAGAATAAACAGCTCTTATGAAAGTACTAAAAAATATTTGGCTTAAAGAGCAAGGTACTGACTAGGGGGTGAACCCAATCATATACGTAATATTTTCTGTTCGTTTTAAGTTTTGATGTTGCTCCTTACTTTCGGTTGAAAAACTTTTTTATTAATTTCATTTCTGATCTTTTTCTTTAATAATGCTGAGAAATCCGGAACCCCCTTCATAGCAATGTCCCTTCCCCCATGGAAAATTCCTTTATGGGAAATATCCTCCCATATAAAACCCGACCCCCCACCCCATCTAACAGAAATAATCCCCCCTGAAAACGTCTGTATACTTCCCAATAACCAATACTATATGTTAACATTGGGTAGAGTCCATAACTTTCAGCTCTCCCCCCGGGGACTTCGGGGGATTAAGTCATCCTAAAAGACATAATTATCATATTTTTGACCATGCTGAACAAAATGGCTATCTCAAAATTTTGATCGGGTGACTTTGGGGAAAAAATGGGCGTAGGAGGGGGCCTACTTGCCCTCCCTTTTTTGGTCACTTAAAAAGGACACTAAAACTTTTAATTTCCGTTCCAATGAGCCCTCCCACGATATTCTAGGACCGCTGGGTCGATACGATCATCCCTGGGAAAAAAAGCAAACAAACAAATAAACACGCATCCGTGATCTTTCTTCTGGCAAAAAATGCAAAATTCCACATTTTTGTAGATAGGTGCTTGAAACCTCTATAGTAGGGTTCTCTTATATTCTGAATATGATGGTGTGATTTTCATTTAGGTTCTATAACTTTTAGGGGGTCTTTTCTCCTTTTTTCGAAAATCAGCCAAATTTTCTAAAGCGCGTAACTTTTGATGGGTAAGACTAAACTTGATGAAACTTATATATTTGAAATCAGCATTAAAATTGTATTATTTTGATGTATCTATTGGTATCAAAATTCCGTTTTTTAGCCTTTCGGTTACCATTGAACCGGCTCGCTCCTTACTCACAGTTCGTTACCACGAACTGTTTGATAATCTGGAAGTTCATTATTTTGTGACTGACCAGTAAAGTTATTTATTTTGTTTTGTATAAATATGCTAGTTCCCATTATTTTATTTTAGTAATTCTACTGATGACGGTCGCTGCATATGTGATCAAAATATCTGGACTTTTGTACCTGTTTTTTCTTTCTTTTTTAATGTCTAAATAAATGGATTTATCCCAATTTGATAATTTATTTGTTCATTATTTATCATTATTTTTGTTTTTAGACCAGGGCAATTCGAATGGAAGAAGTTGTCGTAGAGACTTTAAAAAGGGCTAATTCGATTTGATATTGGAAGTTCTAGTGCCCTTTTAAATGGTCAAAAGTGATTAGAGTGTAACCAGCCTCCCCCTTACGCCCATTGTTTTCCCAATCACATCCAATCAAAATTTTGAGAAAACAATCTTTTTCAGCGTAGTTAAGAATTCCAGTATTTATGTCTTTGAGGATGACGACCCCCACAGCCCTCAGGGCAAGGGTCGTAAGTTATACCCTGGGGACACGTAAGGTTTTTTATGGAAAGGATGGTAGTATAAACTACACAGTAGGCTCATTGGAGTGGAAATCAGAAGTTCTAGTGCCCTTTTTAAGAGTCAAAGTGATCAGAGGGCAACTTACCACTCCTCACACCGTATTTTCCCAAAATATATAAGATAGAAATTTTGAGATAGTCATTTGTTCTAAAAATA
Source organism: Artemia sp. Qi Xiang Cuo (assembly GCF_049724085.1). NCBI lineage: Eukaryota > Metazoa > Arthropoda > Branchiopoda > Anostraca > Artemiidae > Artemia > Artemia sp. Qi Xiang Cuo. The sequence continues at coordinate 7,960,867 of NC_142808.1, read as the reverse complement.
GTCCAAAAATGACATAAAAAGCCATTGAGGTTGACACAACCCTCGGAGTCTGAGGGAAAAGGTTGTAGATTATACTTCGGAGGCACTAAGAGTCACTAAGAAGCACTAAGTTACTAGAATCACTAAGTCACTAATCTTAAATTAAACTAAATGAAAAGGCACAAAATGGATTCAGTTTATCGAAATGGCGGAACTGCAATATCATGAGAACGACTGAGTGCATGAAGTTGAACCGGCCTCCTCCCTTGTCCTCTTTAGCAGCCCTCTCATTGAAAACGTTCGATATAAATTTTGAAACAGCTATCTTGTTCAAAATAGTCTAAAGGTCAAATAAATATGTCTATGAAAATGAAAAAACCCTCCAAGGCTTTGGAGAGGAATACCGAGCACAATTAAGAGAAACTATATGGGTGCTGGTTGTCAAAAGAGCGTGTCAGCGATACCGAAGGAATGGCTGATGGTACTACGTTGATACTTGAAAGGTATGCTGAGGAATATTAGAAGTGATTAGAGGGCTTTAAGCCTCCCAATTTTGCTTATTTTAGACGCACTCTACCCTTAGCACTGGTCAAAATTTTCAAAAAGTGATTTTGTTCGAAAGGTCTAGTAGCTATGCCTCCAAGGACACATTTCCTCCCGAAACCTACAGAACAAGAGTTAAAATAATAGAATTTAACCTGTTTAGTTGTAGGACCTATAATAGGCAGCGCAGTAGCACTGCCAAAGTAAAAATTGACGTCGGCACTAAAAATTATTTATTTATTTATTTTTGGTTTTCTGACCAAGGTACTTCGCATAGATGCAGTTGCCGCAGAAACTTCAAAAGTAGCTCATTCGATTGGAAATTAAAAGTTCTATTGCCCTTTTTAAGAGTCGAAAGTTATTAGAGGGTACCCAGAATACCTCCCGTGCTACTTACGCCCATCATTTCTCCAAACACATCCAGTCAATATTTTGAAATAACCATCTTGGTCAGCATAGTTGAGAGGTTGAGTAGTTATGTCGCTTTGGAGATGACAACGCCACAGCCCTCAGGGCAAGAGCTATAAGCTATACTAGCTACCCCCTATTGACATATTATATTTCTATGGAAGGGGTGGTCATATAAACTTTGGAGGTGGCTCATTTAATTGGAATCAGAAGTTCTAATTCCGTTTTTAAGAGTCAAAGTGATTGGAGGACAGTTTGCCTCCCCCCCTAGGTCCTCGTTTCCCCGAATAGATCTGATAGAAACTTTGAGATATTCATTTGTTAAAAACATAGGCCTAAGATGACATAAAAAAACCATTGAAGTTGACACAACCCCCGGAGTCTGGGAAAAAGGGTTTTACATTATACTGCTACTACTACTAACAACTCACAGGAGCACCAAGCTGCCTGAAGCAAACACAGCTACGCACGCTCTTCCTCCATCCCAATCTATTCAAAGCCTCCCTTTTTACACCCTCCCACGAAGTTCCAATTTCTTTAAATCTGTCTTTACGACGTCCTCCCACCCCAGACGAGGACAACCTCCCTTCCGTTTAGCCCTAGGCGGTTGGTCGAAAAGAACAATCTTCGGCAATCTGTCATCCTTCATCACACAAAGTGCCCTAGCCATCTCAACCGTTCTTTCATTATAGCTCTAGAGAGCGGTATTGAACCACATTATTCGTACAGCCTATTGTTTGAAATACGGTCAGTCATCCGGGTACCCAGAACAATCCTTAAGCAATTTCTCTGGAATACATCCAGCAAATCTTCATCCGCTTTTCGAAGCGTTCATGTTTCCGAGCCATATTTAACTACTGTCATCACTGTAGCTTCTAATATTATAATTTTGGTTTGCAGGCATATCTTCCTATTCTTCGGAACTTTTTTGGATTGTGAAAAAACACCCTGAGCCTTAGCTATTCTACTTTTAACATCTTCACTGCTAACACCATCTTTACTAATAATACTACCAAGGTAAGTGAAGCTGCCCACTTGATCAATCTTTTCATCCCCCGACGTCACCTTTTCATCTTCACTTATTCCTAGCCTTAGTGACTTAGTCTTCTGAACATTAATTTTCAAAACCTATTCTAGCACCCCGAACTCGCAAAACCTTAAAAAATTCATTCATTTTGCTCACATTTTCCTGTGGGATACTTAAATCATCAGCATAATCTAAGTCCAGGAGACTTTTTCCTCCCCATTTGATTCCGTGGTCATCCCCATTGCCTGTCCTGTGTCCCTTAATACAAAATCCATCAAAATAATCCATATAAAGGGAGATAGAACACAGCCCTGCTTAACTTCTGATTTAATACAAAACCAGCTGCTAACCTCATTTCCTACCTTAACCACAGCAGTGTTATTCTTGTGCATATCATTAATCACTTTAATGTATTTGTCTGGTATACTATAAAAGGATAAAAAATTAGCTATAGCTCTTCTATCAACAAAATCGAACTCTTCCTCATAATATATAAAACTAAGGATCAAAGATGTTTGACAACTCAGGCACTTCTCATTTATTAACCTAATAGTGAAAATTTGGTCGACGCATGCTCTACCTTTTCTGAAACCGCACTGTTCTTCTCTTAAAACTTTGTCTACGGCATCTCTCAGTCTAAAAAGTATCATATTACTAAGTAATTTGCTACCTACAGAGACCACACTAATGCCTCGATAATTACCACACTCACTTTTATCACCTTTCTTATAAAGTGGCTTAATTAAGGTTCTCCTAAAATCATTTGGTACCTCCCCTTTTTCAAAAATCTTATTCATAATCTTCAGTAACTTGTTTCTAACCTCGGAGCCACCATATTTAAGAAACTCATTTACTACCCTATCAGCAAATGGAGTCTTATTATTTTTTTTATCCTTTTAGTACTGTCGTTAAATCTTCCTCGCAAAACAAACTTCCCTCACATACAAGGTATCACAAACTTTTTCATTATCCTCTATATCTTTGCCTGCAACTCCATCTCGGTTTAGCAAATTCTCAAAATGTTCTGCCTATCTCTCTTTAATTCTTTGCTTATCGCTAATTGTGGCCCCATTCTATCTCTAGCTGGGCCAAGTCCAGATTGACTACTCCCTCTCAATTTGTTGACATGCCAGGACAATATTTTACAATTATGCCGTCTAGATGCATCTTCCAGATCCTCGGCAATTTTATCCATGGCCTCCACTTCACACCTCATTAGTTCATATTTCAATGCTTTCTCCACTCTCTTTACATTCCTTTTGTTTTCACCTCGGGGGCATATACAAGTTTCCTATGGAAGGGTTGGTGGTGGAAACTTAAAAGGAGGCTCATTTAATTATAAATGTAAAGTTTTAGTTTCCCTTTTAAGAATAATAAGTTATGTGGGGCAACTAGGTGACCCCCGCCTCCCAAATGTCCAAAGAGCATATAACAAGACCTACAGGGCCAAAAAAACCCAGGGCCAAGGGTTGTAAGTTATGTCCCGGGGCATGTAAGGTTTTAATGGAATGGATGGTCGTGTAAACTTCGGATGGGTCTCATTTGACTGACAGTCAGAAGTTCTAGTGCCCCTGTAAAGAGCGGAAAGTGAAAAGAGGGCAACCTCCTCTCTCACGCCCAGCATTTCCCATAACATATCTGAGCAAAATTCAATGAGAGCTATTTTGTTCAGCATTGTTGAAAGCTCCAGTAACTATATCTTGGGAATCTCAACCTCCTCACAGTCTTCACAGAGCGACTGAGTGTATTAAGTTGAACCGGTCTCCTCCCTTGTTCTTTTCAGCATTCCTCTCTTTGAGCACTCTCGATAAAAATTTTGAAATACCTCTCTTGTTCAAAATAGTTTAATGGTCAAATAAATATGTCTATGAAAATGACATAACCCTCCAAGGCTTTGCAGAGGAATACCGAGCACAATTAAAAGAAACTATTTGGGTGCTGGTTGTCAAAAGAGCGTGTCAGCGATATCGAGGAAACGGCTGATGGTATTAAGTTGATACTTAAAGAGTAGGTTAAAGGGGATTTTAGAAGTGATTAGAGGGCTACAAGCTTCCCCGTTTTGCCTATTTTAGAAGCCCTCTCCCTTTAACACTGGTCAAAATTTTCAAAAAGCAATTTTGTTCGAAAGGTCTAGTAGCTATACCTCCAAAGATACATTTCCTCCCGAAACCTACAGGGCAAGGATTGTAAATTATAGAGTTTACCCTTTTTAGTTGCAGGACTTATTATAGGCAGCACAATAACGCTGCTAAAGTAAAGGTTGACGTGGGCACTAAAAGTTATTTACTTATTTGTTTTTGGTTTTTCAGACCAAGGTACTTCGTATAGATGCAGTTGCCGTAGAAACTTCAAAAGCAGTTCATTCGATTGGATATTAGAGGTTCTATTGTCCTTTTTAAGAGTCAAAAGTGATTAGAGAGTAACCAAGACCCCCCCCCACCACTTACACCCATCTTTTCTCCAAATAAATTCAATCAAATTGTTGATATAGCCATCTTGGTCAGCATAGTTGAGAGGTCCAGTAGTTATGTATCTTTGGGGATGACAGCGCCACATATCTCGGAGTAAGGGCTATAAGCTATACTAGCTAACCCCTATTGATATAATATATTTTTGTGAAAGGGGTGGTCATATAAACTTCGGAGGCGGCCCGTTTAATTTGAAATCAGAAGTTCTAGTGCTGTTTTAAAGAGTCAAAGTGATTAGAGGACAGTTTGGCCCTCTTTACGTCTTCTTTCTCCCGAATGAATCTAAAAAAAGCTTTGAGATAGTCATTTTATCAAAAAGTATTTCAAAGATGACATAAAAAGGCCATTGAGGTTGACACAACCCCCAGAGTCTGGGGGAATGGGTTGTAGATTATACTTCGGGGGCATACAAGGTTCCTATGGAAGGGTTGATCGTGTAAACCTAAAAGGTGGCTCATTTAATTAGAAATATAGTTTTAATTTCCTTTTATATATAGTTTATAAACATAGCTATAAATATAGAAATATAGTTTTATCACTTTTTACTTTTTATAAAAAGTAAAAAGGTGATGTGGGGCTACTAGGCGACCCCCCTCCAAATGTCCAAAGAGCATATAACAATGCCTCCAGGGCGGAAAAAACCCAGGGCCAAGGGTTGTAAGTTATACTCGGGGCATATAAGGTTTTAATGGAACGGATGGTCGTATAAGCTTCGGATGAGGCTCATTTGACTGACAGTCAGAAGCTTTAGTGCCCATTTAAAGAGCGGAAAGTGACTAGAAGGCCACCTCCTCTCCCAAGCCCAGAATTTTCCAAAAATATATCTGACCAAAATTATAAGAGAGCTATTTTGTTCAGCATTGTTGAAAGGTCCAGTAATTGTATCTTAGGGATGTCAAATGCCTCTCAGTCCTCAGAGCAAGCGCTATAAATTAGACACTTCGTTTAATGTTTACTGGGTGCATCTGAAAAGGTCAAGAGAATTAAGGTGAAACTTTATCAAATTAAGCTTAACTGAAACTAAATCACAAAATGCACTAGTTTATCGAAAAGGTGGATTTTCAATATCATGAGAACGACTGAGTTTATTAAGTTGAACCGGCCCCCTCCCTTGTCCTCTTCAGCGGTCCTCTCTTTGAAAACGTTCGATAAAAATTTTGAAATAGCTCTCTTGTTCAAAATAATCTGAAGGTCAATTAACTATGCCTATGAAGATGACATGACCCTCCAGAGCTTTGGAGAGGAATACCGAGCACAATCAATCCCTCATAGGTTCCAGTCGCAAAGCTACATAAAATTGCGTGAGGAATGTTAGACCTGTCCGTTTGAAACGGGGTAAGTTGTGTGGCGTCATTGGAGTCCAGGGGTGTATGTCAAGGAGTTTTGCGTAGGTGTGACAGCATGAGGGATTGGTAGCTCCACGTATCGAACCCTTTAAACCATAGGGGAGTGTCTTGTGATGTTACCACCTGGGGACGTGTCTATGCAAGATTTGCATAGAAACAAGACGCGCACTTGATACAGGGATGTAGTATATGACGTCAGAGGGCAGTCATAGGAAAAAGGTTAGGGCTGTCATAGGAATATTGCCAGGGATGAAAATCTTCCCATGGGTGCCACAGAAACCAGTGATGGTGTGTCGACATCAGAGGGCTGTTATAGGAAAAGGGATAGGGATGTTGTGACGTCAGAGGGCATGTTGCAGAAATTCAATGGGAAAGGGAGGGCTTGTTATAGAAACTAGGTGGGTATGCCACAATACGTCAGAGGGGCGCTGTAGAAAAACAAAGTGGTGTGTCATAGAAAAACACCCGACCTAACCGAAAAAGACATTGAACTCTTGCCAAGGACATTGAACTCTTCCCAAAAACGGGAATCTTGCCAGCTGGGGAAAGGTGCGAGGGTGTGACGTCAGAGGACACCGTTTAAAATCCAATGCTATTGTCCCTATGCTAATTTCTCTGTGTTAATTTCGGTAGGGATACGTTTGAAACCTTTAAGGGGTTACAACTTGCTGATGGTATTACGTTGATACTTAAAGGTTATGTTGAGGGGGATGTTAGAAATTATTAGAGATCTATAAGGTTCCCCATTTTGTCTATTTTAGATGCCTGTTCCCCTTGACACTGGTCAAAATTTTCAAAAAGCGATTTTGTTAGAAAGGTCTAGTAGCAATACCTCCAGGGATACATTTCCTCCCAAAACCTACCGGGCAAGGACTGTAAATTATAGAGTTTGCCCTCTTTAGTTGCAGAACTTGTTATAGGCAGCGCAACAGCGCAGCCAAAGTAAAGAATGACATGGGTACAATATGTTATTTATTTAATTTTTTGTTTTTTCTGACCAAGGTGGACCTGTTTGACCTTTACTTTCCCATAAGACGAAGGGCATTCAAATGAGCCTTTCAGAAAATGTCAAGGGGAGTGTTGAGCTGATCAGTACACGTTATGTGTATAAGGGCTGTCAAAAGAGTAAAGCTCAGGAATGACCGAGTATATTAATTTTGAATTTTCATGAAATGATAAGGAAGATGATCAATTGACGAAAAAGGCAATATTAGCGTGCTACTACCATTACTACTACAACTACTACTATTGAAACCATTAATACTGTTTCTACTACTATTACTACCATCACTTTTACCACCAAAACCATTGCTTCTGTATCTGTAGCGAGTAATATCAAGGCTGAGGACATTGATATGAACATCTGAGGAAGCATTCATGGGAAAGTTGCACTAATTCAATACCTACTCTGTACAGACTTATTCCTGATACAGGCGTATCAGCAATATTTTTGGAACGGCTAACGGTATCAGGATGCAACTTCTGGGGCATCATAAGAGGACTGTTAAGCTGACCAAAAGTCAACATGTACCTGCTACTACTTCTATCAATACATCTGCTACGTCTGTTAATACTGCTACTAATAACACTATTACTGCATCTACTGCTTCTACTGCAACCATTACTACTATGATACTATTGCTATTAAGGCTACATGTATGAAGGTGAATATTGACAGTATGTTGAGGGGGAATTTGAACTAAATTGAAACACACCATGTGCATGAAGAATGTCAAAATGGTATACCTCAAGAATAGATTTGGGTATTAAATTGGAACTTTCAGAAAATGCTTAAAGGGGAAGATCAATTGACCAAAAGGTAATATGTGCATGCTACTACTATCACTATTACTACTGTTACTTTTACTGCTACTGCTACTACTACTACTACCACTACTACTACTACTACTACTATTACTAAACTACTACTTCAATTGCAACTATTTGTAAGTCTAAGAGTATTAAGATAGACAGGGCGTCTAAAAGGGGTCGAAAGGGCACATCAGCAATATTTTTAGAGTGGCTAATCGTATCAAGAAGAAACTGCTGGGGTATCCTGAGGGGGTTGTTCAACTTTCCAAAAGGAAACATGTACCTGCTACTGTTTTTATTAATACTGCTGCTATTACTGTTAATACTACTATAATACAACGTTATTATTGCCGCTAATTCTCCTACTACCATCACTATTACTATGCTACTAGTATTATTAAGTCTAAGTGTATGAAGGTGAGCATTTTAGAGAATAATGAGGAAAACCTGAACTAAATCAAAAGACACTATATGCATTCAGTATGTCAAAAGTGTGCATCTCAAGATTGGATTTGGGTATGAAGTTGGAACTATCGAGGTTTCTTTAAGGGGAAGGCCAATAGACGAAAAAGCAATTTGTGCACGCTACCAGAAGCATTAATACCACAGCTACATTTACTACTGCTACTACTACTACTACTACTACTACTACTACTGCTACTACTGCTACTACTACTACTACTACTACTACTACTACTTCCACTGCTACTACTACTACTACTAGTGCTACTAATACTACTATTACCACTCATATAACTACTCTAACTACTAATTCCTTTCAAACTACTTGTAAGGCTAGGAGTATTAAGATGAAAACTTCAGGAAGCCTATGAATATACATGTTATCAAAAATACACATCAGCAATGTCATAGCAACGGCTATTGTATTAATTCAAAGTTTCCAGGACTTGACGAGAGGGAGGTTCAACTGACCAAAAGGCAATATGTTCATACTGCTGCTGCTACTAGTACTATGGATATTGCAATCATTACTACTATTAGTACTGCTAATACAGTTACTACTACTGAGTACTGTTATAACTACGCCTAAGGATATGAAATTTCAGGGAATATTGAGGGGGGAATGAACTGAATAAGAACACGCCATCTATAGGCAGGCTATTAAAAGGGCCTATCAGCAATATCTTATTTTGCCAAACCTATTTTGTATTTTAATGAAAAATAAAGAAATGAATGTGGATAGATAGCTTAATATACAAATACTGATATTTATTCCTTAAAGTCTTAATAATTTTTGATTTATTAAACCTAAAAAAGTAAAAATATTTAAATTGTATTTTGTTTTCAGTAAAGTGTAAATTATCTTCCGGTCTTCAGAAGGTTTTGGAGGTTGTCAGCCATGCGCATGTTAATTTCTGCTCGTTTTGATTTTGGCTCGGCTATTTATTGTAATTGCTGTTAGTTCTTAGGTTTCATTTATTTATTGATGGGGATCCGTGGCAGTTTTACGCTTGAAAGGTTATTTTCCTTTTTTCCGCTCAATTCTGGTTTAATGGAGCTCTTTACTTTTCTTTGAAAAATTTATCTTTTGGAAAAGCTTTTTGAATTAATCTCTAAAAAGGCTAAGGGTAATTAGGTGAAACCTTTAGAAAATGCTAGGGGTGATGTAAAAAAAATCACACTATTTGCAAAGGGCTGTCAAAAAGCTACAATAGCAATATCTAGAAAAACGGCCAACAGGAGGGAAATCAGTCCTCCACCCCTTTTCTGGCCCTTTTAGATACCCCTGTTTACACTGAGAGAAATCTTAAAAAAAAAATTATTCAAAACAGTCACAAGGTCTAATAGTTATGCCTCCGGGGAAGCCATGACCCTGCAGTCCCCGCAGCAAGGATTGTAAACTATCCAATGTTTTCATTTTTTAGCCTAAAGGATATAACATTGGAAAAGGGGGGAATATTTGATTCTGAGTTGTCTCTAGAAAACCAAGCATATTGGGGGGGGGGGAATCAAAAGATACTATCTGAATGCAAGTTATCAAAAATTTGTATCTGTAATATCTTAGGAACAGGTAAGTGTATTGACTTGAAACTTTCTGGGTGACTAATACTACCACTACTACGGCTGCGACTACACAAGCAACTGGTTTCAACAACGGCACGAATGCCTCGGACTGCGACAACTTGCGTTTGTGACTGCGACTGCTTGCAACTGGTCCAACATTTACTTGTAACTATCTTCAGGTAATATTAGGGGATGTGCTAGCAATACAAATGATAAAACAAGCTTTAAACTTTTGCGGTTAGGGAAGAGGAAAAACAGCAGTAGCCAAACTCCTGTTGTAACAATTTATGTTCGTTTTAAGTTTGACCTGAACATTCAACTTAATTTGTAAGTGTTTTAAGATTTATGCATTCTTTCTCAATAGTACCTTTTATCTCTATGTTTTCCGTGACGGTTTATTTTAATTTCTCTTTGTTTTGAGTCTTCCCACCCTTGGTCTGTAAAAAACCATCTTAGGTCTAGAAAACCACAGTTTTCTTAAAATTTACTTTTCGATTGTTTTAAAATTGTGAAGTTTTTAGGCTATTGCCACATTTTCGTCAGTGTTGCCACTCATAAACCGTGAAAATATATAAAGAAAACTGATTTTTTAATTGACAACGCTTTCCTTCTATAAAAATTCAAAAATCAACGATCTATTGATTCCTGAAGAAAACTAAACCTTGAAAGAAAAACTGTACCTCCTTCAGCTGCTTTGTTTCATACGCTATTAACTTATTTTTTGCTGATTTTTTACACAAGTTTTTTTTTTTAATTTTCTGCCTGCTTCTACCAAAAACTATATATGAAAGCTCATTGCGCTGTGTTTGTGCTACTCATTGCAATGATCAATCACTTTTTATAATAGATAGCAACTGTAAACCGCCGTTCCAGAACTAACAAAATTATTGAATTAGATAATGTTATGTGTATCCAAAATGACCCCATTTGAAGGATATTCCCCTCCTGTTCTAAAATTAGTCCATTTTATTCTCCTTATTCTGATTGTAATATTCTTAATCTCCTATTGAATATTTAAAATTAACAAAAAAAACAATAATTATATTTGTATGAAAATATACACCTTGGTATTTTTTTGGGGGATGAGGGTAGGGAAAAACACCATTAACACTTACATTCTCTATCTGTATGAATGAAGTACTCCTACCCAAGACTGTATCCAGGGGGATTACCGGGATTGAACAGCCACCCACCCCAGAAATTTTTGTCCGACATGTAAAAAAGTAACAAAAATGCATACTAATAAATTTTTGTTGGCGTTAAAAAAAAAAATAAAAAAAAATAGAAGCCCTTTCTCCCTGTAAATAATAACCCCAGCATGAACAAAAATCTCGGATAGAGCCTCGGTCCTAGCTCAATGTTAGCTTGACAGAACCTCAAGAAAACAGTGATAGCTCTTTGAAGGGAAAGTCTAATTCTTGGACCTTCAATACCCTTTAAATCTACGTTGGTACTCCTTCCTCGTAAGATGGGTGGAACGATGTCCACTGGTATGGGTGGACCGATGTCCACCCATAGAATTGTTTAGGTATGCTTGCGGACTACATACTTTTTTCTCTTTATCCATTTGATGCGATTGACAAACAACAAGATTTTACTATGCTGGGGTATTCAGATGAGTAATTTGCTTTCTGTATCTTTTTATTTCTACACTGTCCATCTTACATAGACCTATATCGTTCCTTAATCCATCTTGTTTATCAAAACGTAATTAGATATAACGAGAGTTTCCAATTTGTCTACTAGAAACCCCCCATTGATAATTAATCATAAACATACTTGTCAACGGTCAACGGATCTTCATTTCCCCCATATATTGGTTCTTGGGGACAAATGCTGTCAGAATCACGTCTTATTGGTATTTCTTTATTAATCAATTTATTCAAAGTACCAGAGGGGGGGGGGCAAAACACTTTTTTCCTCTGGATCCATCTTAGGTAAGATACGATAAGATAAGATTTATTGCTGAAAAATGGCTATCACAAGCCCAAAAGGGCCAAATTCGCACTTTAGCGTCAAATACAGCAAAAAAAGAACAACAAAAACAAACAATCAAACAACAACAGAAAATTATAAAAGGGTCAATGTCAAATACGTAAAAACGTTAAAAACAAAGTACAAAGTAAACTAATAAAATTAGAAGGCAAATGTAAAGTCAGCAAAAATGCCCCCCCCCCCCAAAAAAAAACAAAAAAAACTCGCAAAATTAACAAGGGGCTAAAGTAGAATTAAAACAAAAAAATAAGTTAGTTGGTGACTAACAAACATAAATATAAAACCTCCAAATTTGCAAAATGGGCATTAAAATTAATAACTATGAGGTAAAGAGTGAGTGAGGGGGGGGGACGCAGTGAAGAGTCAGGGGTGTAAAATCTGAACTATATAAAGGATAAAAGTCAGTCTATATCTTTCCGTGCAAACTCGGATTTGGGCGAGACGGGGGATTTTTGTTGACACAGAACGAGGGAGGTGGGGTCGAAGGGGTGAATATTGACCGGGGAAAAGGGGAGTTGTTCGAGGGTGATGAAGGGCATTGTTAGCAAAACGCAAGGTAATTTTTGCTCTCCTGTACTTAAGGGTGACAAAATTAGCTCTCCTAAGAAGGGAAATATAAGGTACTTTACCCTCATTGAAGATAATTCTTAGACAACTTTTTTGTACTGCCTCTATTCTATCCGACAATTCAATGGAAATCCCAGGATGCCAAACAAGACAGGCGTACTCAAGATTTGTGCGTAAAAATGACGGGAAAATCCTTAAACAGAACAATTTAGGGCATTTAATTTTTTTAAGGAGTTTAAGAAGGGAAAATACGGCATTTGTACGTTTTAAGATGTCATTAATATGACAATCCCATTTTAAGTCGCTTGAGATAGTAACGCCCAGTAATTTCATAGTGGAAACGGACATTTCAGGGGGGATTGGACAGGAGAAAGAAGGAGGAGTTTTAAGGAAATTAATAGTAAGAACAGCTGACTTTAAAGGGTTGACTTTCATATCATCAGTAAGAGCTTTGGCTGATACCGATTCCAAGATGTACATTGGGTTGCTTTTGGAATTTTTGGAACATGTCTCTAAGACAGTTAGATCATCAACGAATTTCCATCTATCCGGGAAATAAACACCAAGGTTACTTATCATTGTAAGAAATAAAATTGGACCTAAGAGGGCTCCTTGGTGCATACCATTATAAATATGGAGGGGATCAGAATACACATTCAGGTATTTCACGGCTTGTGTTCTATTAGAGAGGCAAGACGCAATTATTCTAATTAAATAAGGGTCAACTTGAAAGTCATTAGATAGCTTTTCTAATAGTATATAGTGGTTGATTAAATCAAAAGCTTTTGGGATTATTTTTACTTTCAACCACTCAGCTAAAAAACTTTCATATAACTTCGAAAAAACTGGAGTAAGAATAATGGGACGGACACCATCAAAATCTTGATTATTACCTTTCTTTTTTACGGGAGCAATAAAACCTAATTTCCAACAATTTGGAAATTTACCAGTAGAGGCAATTTCATTAAAAGTGGACAAAGGATCTGGAGATTGTCGGCAAAGGCTTTAATTAGTACAATCGGAATGTCTAATGGACATGTAGCCACTACCTTTTAATGTTCTTAATTTTTGCCTCCACATCCGAGGGCGAAATAACGGGAAAATTGAGAGAGCACAAATCATAAGGAGTGTCAAAAGAAAGGGGAGGGAGGTTCTGAACTAAGGAAGAAAGAAACCTGTTCAGATCATTGGCCGTAACTGAAGGGTCTTTTTGGAAATGGAAATCTATATTATATGTGTTTTCCCACAAATTTTCTTTATTCTATTATACCATTGTTTTGGCTTTGTAGAAAATAAATCCTGGACGTTGCATTTGTAATATAAAGAATCAGATTTACGTATTTTTTTTTATATGTTTACGCAGTGAGTTCGCTTCGGATGTTTTACCACTCTTTAGTAGATTCAATTTAATTCTAATTTTTTTTTCAATTGGCTAGTAATGTACGGTTTGTCATTAGAACATGTTTTTACTTTTTTCACAGGGAAGGAATTTATGTATTTTGTTTTAATCAGATTTTGGAATTCGGTGACTTTAAAATTAATGTCATTTTTTCCTTTGAGGGCCAGCCAGTTTTCATTGGTAATCCAAGATCCAAATGTGTAAAGGCCATCATTGGAAATTGGGCGATAGGAGAACTCAATAACAGAAAAAGTATGATTAAGGATGTTGAGAGGCTTTAGTAATAAACAAAATTGGTAACTTCCTCTTAACAGGGGCAAGGGTAAAGGAAGGGCATTGAAAGCCTGCAAATTGGTGCAAATCAAATCAAGAGTAGAATTTCCTTTTGTAGTTGGTATTATTACTATTTGTTTTAAGTTTAGGGAACTACAAAGGGGATTTGACTTTCAGATCATTAGCCTCACCTACTAAGAAATACCGGTGTTCGGGTATTTGCATTGGACAAAGTCGGCACTACTATGCAGTTGTTGGTAGAATCGCTGTCTTTGTGCAGCGTTTTGATTTTGGGGAATAATAGAAGCAGCAAAACACAATCAAATTAAAGGGGTGTGGTAAAACTTTGGGTCTTACACTTACCCAAACGATTTCATCGTAATCTGAAAGGTTGGGAGTATGAATTAATTCAGGAAAGAGATAATTATTTACAAATAATAGTATTTCACCTCCCTTTTTACCTAGGGGGTGATCACAGGGACGAAATTTTATGAATTGGGAGTAGTTATTAATTTTCAATAAATCAGGGTTCTGTGCTTGGACCTCAGTTACGGCAATTACATCAATTTTGTGTACTTGACCGAGGGCCTCTAGCTCGATCAATTTGTCAAAATTCAGGCTTTCGACGTTCGTAACAAGAAGCTTTGGGAAAGTAAAACGGTTACTAAAGTGGGCAATTTGTTGTTTGTTAATTGTGGGAGGCAGTGGGGAGTGGGAGGAACGTGGATCTGGGAGAGGGGAGCTATTTTTTTCGGGATGAAGGCATGGGATTTGTTTGACAAGTAGGAATAAAAGGCGGGGCTGCACCGGATTTGAGAGAAAAGGATGAAAGTGAACAAATTATGGGAATACTATTAAGTTCGGATTTGGGACATAAGCTAGAACTAACAAACTGGTTTATACTCGAGTTACATAATTCGATGCTTCTATAGCCCGAATGGATGGAAGTAGGATCTTCTTTACGATGAAAGAACACGGTGGAGGTCTTAAATTCCCCGGAATTAGTTGGTGATGGTGCTTCAATGGACACTGGTGCGTTACATGACAGGCTCGGTGACTCTCGTTTTTCAACAGAGTTTTCTTGGCACTGTTGGAGGGGGGGGGGAGAATTTGTTTTCGTTGAGCTGAACTGCTTGCAGTATCTCACTGACCTTTGATGTAATGGTGGGAAGGTTTGATGTAAATAATTTTTTGACAGGGCCAAACTGATGAGAGAAGGAAGTGGAGGGGGTGCTGACTGTGGGTTTAATTTTTTTTCGGCACTATTTAAGGGCTTTTTAAAATATTTGTATCCATATTTCAAGTGGATTTGACTGTATTCACCGAAGCAAAGTCACAAACCCTGGAATGCAAGAGTTTGCACCCAGGGACACTACATTCATTCTTAAAATAATATTTCTTGAAAAAATTATGTTATTTACACGACTCTTCCTTCTTGCAAATCCCTCTCCAGGCATATTTGCATATACCTTTATTAGCATTAACTTGTTTCCTGATGGTTCATCCCTAGCATTGAACTCACACCTAGTTTTACATGCATAATTAGGGTCAATTTCAGAATGAACTTGAACACTTGTGCGTGAGAGGGGATTAAAACCAAGACAGCTTAATCCTTTAAACACACAAACTTGTCTTTTTATCTTAATTGAACCGGAAATCACTGGATTCGTATCTATAATTTTGTCGTTGACCTTGTCTTCTGTTAAATTTTGATTTTTGATGATGTTATCAGAAGCGACATTAGCATCAATAAGTCTTGTCTTACGATTGGTTTTAACATAAACTGGGGATTTCTCCTTTTCCTGGATTGGAAAAGACTGGGGGTTATACCAACTCTAACACTTTTTGAAGTGGTTAGGGTGGACATTTCTATAATAACATTTTCAAGTTCACTCATCAATGATAATAACCTCTGCATTGGAGGGAGGAGGTTTCTTGTTTTAGGTGCAGTAGGGATGTTGTTTAACAAGTTGGACTGGTAGGAAGCACAGGTCTTGAATACTGTACCTTGGTCAGGGGTTTGGCAACTGAAATCAGTTGTTTTTGAAACGAAATTGGTTTGGCAGGACACATCGGACGTGGTTGAAGGGGAACTGTCCTGGGGCATGAAACTGGTTTGGCAAGGAATTGATTTGAGAGACGAAAAGGGTGATGACCTCACTTTCTTCAAAATATTGACTTGGTCACTTCCCGATGGGTGACGTGGAGGTGTCATAAGGGTAGACGGGATCTTGGTGGAGCAACACAAAGAGTCATTAGAGGGTACTACCTTTTCATTAGTATCATCTTTTGTAGTACAACCTATGCAAAGACAATGTTTTGACCACTTATAACGTTCTAGACCGGAGCAATGTTCATGTAAGTAAAACTCAGAGCTACTGCACTGAATAGAGTTAATAGTAACTCTTAATCTGCATTCCTGGCATACTCTCTTTGCCATTTTTTGAACCGGAATGGGTTTTGATATATTATCGCTGATTAAAGATGAGTTAGCTAGGGTCACTGAATTAATTCATGTTCAAAGCTCTTAATTAATTCTGTCCAAAGTGAGTGAATCCAAAAAGGTTTTTCCACCCTGAAGACTAAATGAAGGTCTAATCATACCTGACAAAGTTTTTCAAACTCTAAGTTCTTTTATTTCGTTGTTTCAAAATTGTAAGCTTTTAGGGCATTGTTGTCACGGTCTCTGACAAAACGTCGCTGGGACATTTTGAACGCAGTGAAAAATAAGTATGGTCGGCAAAATGCGTGGTCAGATCAGGGTCAGATTTTGGCAAAGCCTAGTGTAGGGTCATCAGTCAAGAAAATCTGTTCTATTGCTGACTGTATTTAGTCTCAGACATAATGATTAGTCTTTTTCGTATTTGTTTTTGTCTTTGTGTTTTGTTGTTTTTTTTTTGCTTTCAAATGAAGTGAAACAAAATGAAATGAAAACAAAACATTGGATGAATCTACTGAAAAAAATTTGCATTGTCAATTTAATATGCATATGCTGGTATTTATTTCTTTTTTCTTAATTAATTTTTATTTCTTAAAGTGAAAACATTAAAAAGAATTTTCTTCACTAAAGTACAAATTATATTCTGGCTTTTAGAAAACATAGGGTTTAGAACCCTACTCATATTAATTTCTGCTCGTTTTGAGTTTGAATTATTTTAATTTCTGTTTGTTCTGGGTTTTATTTATTTATTGATACTATTTGTAGTAGTTGTATGTTTAGTAGATTATTTGGTTCTATTCTTGTTCATTTTTGGTTTAATGGAGTTCTTTACTTTTTTTTTGAAAGCTTATTTTGTGAAAAAAGGTTTTTGATTAATTTCCGTTCGTTTTATATTGACAAAGTCTTTTTAGGGAGAAAAACTGAGCCTCATCTGAAGTCAAACAACCATCCCTTCCATAAAAACCTTAAATACCCCCTGGGCATATCTTATAACCCTTCCCCCTAATCTCTGGGGTTTGTTTTAACCCCAAAAGCATTGTTATATGATATTTAGACTATTTTGAATAGAATGGCTATCTCAAAATTTTTATTAGACGAATTTTGGGAAAATACGACGTGTGTATAGGGGAAGGGGTAGCTGCCCTCCGATCACCTTGACTCTTAAAGAGAGCACTAGAGCGTCTGATTACCAATCCAATGAGCTCCCTCCGATGTTTTTATGACCCCACTTTTTATAAAAACCCTGCATGTCCCAAGGGCATGACTTACAACCCTTAAATTACAACCATCCTCAAAGACATTATATCCAGAACTTCAAACTACGTTGAAAAATTGGCTATCTCAAAATTTTGATTGTATGTGTTTGGGGAAATAGTGGGCCTAAGAAGGGGGCTAGTTGCTTTCCAATCAGTTTCGAGGAACCTATAAAAAAGAAATAAGAAATTATTTATTTAAAGACAGCTTTCATAGTCGTAGATAAAAATCCCAAACTAAATGTCACTGTCATTTACAAACCTAGCCCTAAGGCATTTTTTTATAGGCACTGGTAAAAAACGGCAACAATGAATTGTTAAATCGATTAGTTCTGCAAGGCACTGACAGTAATTTGTTCTTTTTCTGGTATTAACTACTGAGTTGGCAACAGGGGGTAGAAAATTTTGGTTTTTAGGGCTAACAAGGAAAAATTGCTCTTTAAATTTTCAATTGAACAAACTCATTTTGAAGTTTCTACGACAACATTTTCTATAAAAAAACAAACAAACTTATATGCCCCCAGGGCATAAATTACAACCATTGCCTTGAAGGCTGTGGGGTGGGGTTGTCACCCTCAAAGACCTAATTTCCAGAACTTTAAACTACGTTGAACAAATTGGCTATCTCAAAATTTTGATTGATGTGTTTGGAAAAATGGTGGGCGTGAGAAGGGGGCTAGATGCCCTCCAACCACTTTCGACTATTAAAAAGGACACTAGCCTTTTCAATTTTCAATCGAGTGAACCCCTTTTAGAAGTTATTACGACAACGCTTTCTTTAAAAACCTTATATGCCCCCAGGGCATAACTTACAACCCTTGCCCTGAGGGGTTTGGGCGGTTTGTCATCCTCAAAGACATAATTTCCGAACTTCCAAGTACGTTGAAAAAAATGCCTATCTTAAAATTTTACTCGGATGTGCTTGGGGAAATGGTGGACGTGAGAGGGGATTAGTTGCTCTCCAATCACTTTTTACTATTAAAAAGGGCACTAGCCCTTTCAATTTCCGATCAAATGAGCCCTTTTTGAAATTTCTACGACAAGGCTTTCTATAAAAACCGTATATGCCCCCATGGCATAACTTACAACCCTTGAGGGCTCTGAGGGGGTTATCACTCTCAAAGACCTAATTTCCAGAACTTTTAACTAAGTTGAACAAAATGGATATCTAAAACTTTTGATTGCATAGGCTTGGGTAAATGGTGGGCGTAAGAGGGGCATTAGTTGCCCTCCAATTACTTACAACTATAAAAATGGGCACTAGCCCTTTGAATTTTCAAACGAGTGAACCCTTTTTGAAGTTTTTACGACAACGCTTTCTATAAAAAAGTTATATTCCCCCAGGGCTAAACTTACAGCCCATGCCCTGAAAGCTATAGGGGGAGTGCCCTCCTCAAAAACAAATTTCTATCTAGAAATCAACTACGTTAAACAAAATGTCTATCTCAAAATTTTTATTGGATCTGTTTGGGGAAATGGTGGGCGTGAGAGGGGGGTCAGCAGCTCTCCAATCACTTTCGACTATCAAAAGGGCTACTAGCCCTTTGAATTTCCAATTGAATTAGCCCTTTATTAAGATTCTACGAAAACTCTTTCAAGTAAACCTTATAAGCTCCCAGGGCATAACTTACAGCCCTTGACCTGAGGGATTTGTCATCCTCAAAGACATAATTTCCATAATGCTCAACTACTTTGAACAAAATGCCTATCTCAAACTTTTTATTCGGTGTGTTTGGGGAAATGGTGGGTGTCAGAGTGGGTTTAGTTGCTCTCCAATCCCTTCCGACTATAAAAAGGGCACTAGCCCTTTCAGTTACCAATCAAAGGAGCCCTTTTTGAAGTTTTTCAGAAAACTCTTTCTATTGAAACCTTATATTCCCCCAGGGCATAGCTTACAACCCTTGCCCTGTAGGTTCTGGGGGGAGTGTCATCCTCAAAGACAAAATTTCTGGACCTTTCAACTACGTTGAACCAAATATCTATATAAAAATTTTGATTGGATTTTTGTAGGGAAATGGTGGGTGTGAGAGGGGGTTAGTTGCCCTCCAATCACTTTACTTTCGACTATTAAAAAGGGCACTAGGCATTTCAATTTCCAATCAAATGAGCCCTTTTGAAGTTTCTACGACAACACTTTTTATGAAAACACCATATGCTCCTAGGGCAGGCTTCACAACCCTTGCCCTGAGGGCTTTGGGGGGTGGTCATCCTCAAAGACCTAGTTTCCAGAACCTTCAACTACGGTGAACAAAATGGCTATCTCAAAATTTTGATTGGATGTGTTTGGGGAAAAGGTGGGTATGACAGGGGGTTAGTTGCCCTCCAATCCCTTTCGACTATTAAAAATGGCCCTAACCCTTTGAATTTCCAAGTGAATTAGCCCTTTTTGAAGTTTCTACAAGAAAGCTGTCTATAAAAAACTTAAATGCCCCCAGGGCATAACTTATAACCCTTGCCCTGAGGACTTTGGGGGGAGGGTCCTCCTCAAAAACGTAGTTTCTATTTGGAAATAAACTACGTTCAACAAAAAGGTTATTTCAAAACTTTGATTGGATGTGTTTGGGAAAATGGTGGGCGTGGAAGGGGTGTTAGTTGCCTTTCAATCATTAGCCATTCCAATTTCCAATCGAATGAGTCCTTTTTGAAGTTTCTATGACAGCTCCTTCGATACGAAGTGTCCTTGTCTAGAAAAAAAAACAATACATTGTGCCAACATTGGTCTTTACTTAGGTAACGCTATTGCGCTGCCTACGATATGAAGCCACAAAAATCAGAAATGTTTCCCTGAACAGAATCCCGGGAATTTTTGAGTCTTTCCCCTAACCGATACGTTTTTGTGTTTCATTATCGTTTTTTTCCAGTAGTGATTGTATTTATCTAGTTGTCGCTTCGAAAAAAATTGAATTTTATGGAGTTATGAAGCATAAAGGTATTAAATAAAAAGGTTTTTGTATTAAAAATTGAATAAAAATATTATATTAATAATTTTTATTTAATTGAGTCTAAAGGCATTAAATATTTTGGTGTTTGATAACCAAGTTCAAAAATGTCAATATCGTTGCAAAAATACCTGTCTAACGCTTCGGCATTGCTCAACAGAATGCTGGGAGTTTATATCTTAGTTTTTGTAAGTAGGCTATTGTTTTATTTTTATTTTTGTAATTAAATACTTTTTTGTTTTTATACACTTTTGCTTTAATTGACATACCTGTTTCATTGCCTTTAGAAAAATGTTTGTCTCTAAACTTCATTATAAAAAAAATTCAACTGAAAGTAAGGAGCAATATTAAAATTTAAAACGAACATAAATTATTATGTATATGATTAGGTTGCCCCCCCCCCTCCTCAATACGTCGCTCCTCACGCTAAAGTTTTTTTTTATTTAATTTCTCCTTGTGTTTTAAATAACGCCAGGATACCTGGCTCCACCTCCGAGGAAAACTACCCCTTCCCACAGAAATATCCTCTGGGCAATTCAATCCTGGTGAAAATTTACTACCCCGGACAATTACCCTTAACATCTCCACACCTAAAATTAAATCAGTAAAGAGAAAGCGAGACATATAAAGACATTTGGTATAGGGAATCTGGAAAATTCACCCAGTGTAAAATTTCCCCTGCAAAGTTCACCCGCCTGGAAACTTCTTTCTCCATGGAAAATTTTCTCCATGCAAAATCCTCCTAGTAAAAAGTCGTCCTACCCTCCCCACTTGAAAAATGTATGAATACTTCCCAATACCAAAAAAAGAATGGGCAAGTTTTTTAACTTAAAAACCTTTCCCCAGCGGCTATAGGGGATCATTTTATCTCTAACGACAAAGTTATTAAGCCTTTCAACTATGCTGAACAAAAAAGCTTTCTCAAAATTTTGATTGGACTATCTTGGGTAAAATGTGGCGTGGGAGGAGGCTTAGTTGCCCTCAAATTTTTGGATTTCTTAAAAAGGGCACTAGAACTTTTCATTTCCGTTAGTGAGCCCTTTCTCGAAGTTCTAGGTCCACTGGGCTGATACGATCACCCCTGGGAGAAAAAATACACGCATCCGTGATCGTTCTTCTGGCAAACATTTTACATTTTTGCAGATATGAGCTTGAAACCTCTATAGTAGGGTTTTTTGATACACTGAATCTGATGATATGATGCTAATTAAAATTCTGTGACTTTAAGGGGGTCATTCCCCCTTTTTTGAAAATCAAACAAATTTTCTTTGCTTTTAGCTTTTGGGCTTTTAGCTTTTGATGGGTAAAACTAAAATTAATTAAACTTAAATATTTAGAATCAGCATAATTAGCCTATTCTTTTGATTTATCTATTGGTATCAAAATTTCGTTCTTAGAGTTTCAGTTACTATTGAGCCGGATCGCTTATTACTTGCAGTTACCATGAACTGTTTGATTACCCATCAAAATCCAAACAGAGATTATTGAAATGTTGATAATTTTTCTATGGTACAAAAGTGTTGTATTCATAGAACTTTACAGTTTTATGAAATGTAATTAAAAAGATAGGAAACCTTTTTCAAGTAAAGTAAGGAGCAAGTTTAAAACTTAAAACAAATAAAAATTACTCTGTTTATAAGGGAGTTTGTTTCCTTCTCAACACCTTGATCATTAAACAAAAGTTCTTTAGTTCTTTAAAAATCTTATCTTTCCAATTGCAAATTTTCTTTAAAAATTTAGAAAAACCAAACTTTACAGCAAAGAGTAAGAAACAAAGGAGGAAACAGCCTCTTTTATATAAAGAACAATCTGTTCAAATAGGTTTCAAATCTGTTTCTTGCTTTCAGTTGAAAAGCTCTTTTTTTATTTAATTTCTGAATGTTTTCCAAATCATACCCAGGCCTAACCAAAAGTAGTAATGACTCAATCTATTCAACGGGGGTGTCCCAACGTATAGCTATAATATAAGGAAGAGGGGTGGTAGGAAATTACTGTGTACAATCTAAGGTAGCAGGCAGATAGGAACTTACTGTTTACAATCTAAGGTAGCAGGCAGATAGGAAATTACTGTGTACAATTAAAGGTAGCAGGCAGATAGAAAATTACTGTGTGCAATCTAAGGTAGCAGGCAGATAGGAAATTACTGTGTACAATTAAAGGTAGTAGGCAGATAGGAAATTACTACAGTACAATGATCGGATTCAACTACCGTGAAAATTCGTGATGTTTCTGTTAAAAGTCATGCGTGTATTCATGGTACTTGAATCCGATCATTGTACTGTAGTAACTTCCTATCTGTCTGCTACCTTTAATTGTACATAGTAATTTTAACATTGAACACGGATATAAAAACTCTGACAATGAATTATTTCCTCAGTTCAAAATTGGCATTCGAGATATAATGATGCATTCAAACAAAAGGAATATTGACGAAAGCTACACGCATGAAGTAAGTTATTCTTTTATATTCATAGTGGGTAAAGAAATTAATTCTAATAAAATTTATCGGGTGATTTATAGAGATCCCATTATAGTTAAAAGATTGCTAAATATTTTTTGAACCAGGATCTCCAGAGATCGGTAAAGAGCAATATCAAAACAAGAAAAAAAGTATGTAAACACTGCATTTAAATGGCTTGCGAGCTTAGCACATGAGGTAAATCTTACCTATTTTTTTCCGACCCAAAGTTCCCCACTCCCCACTATGCCACATTCGTCCACCCCCACTCCACCACCACCTCCTCCCTCAAAAAATCCCCTCCCTCCAACCCCACCCCCCCTCCAACACCCCCCAACATTTTTTTTTCTACTTTATTTTTAATTTTTTTTACATCTCTTAGAATGTCATGAAACACACTTAAAAAACAAAAAATTCATATTTAATATTTTACAACTTCAAAATGGGAATGATATAGATATTTGTGTCGCAACTTTTAATATTAGAAAAATAATGTTTGTAGTGACCATTTTTTTTTTTAACTTTTTTTTCTAACTTTTTTTAAACTTTTTTTTAACTTTTTTTACATCTCTTAGAATGTCATGAAACACATTTAAAACATATGAAATTCACATTTAATGTTCTCCGACTTCAAAATGGGAATGATAGATATGTGTGTTGCAACCTTTACTATTAGAAAAATAATGTTTGTAGTGACTATTTTTTTTTTCTAACAGTTTTTTTTAACTTTTTTTTACATGTCTTCGAATGAGATGAAACATACTTAAATTCAGTAGTGTTTTGTCGTGGTTTACCTTGTCACAGTTACATCCTCTTGATTCTTCAAAGTTCATTTTGGATATCTTTAATTGAAATGCAAGAGTTGGAATATTTCAGTAGTGTTTTGTTGTGCCTTACCTTGTCACAGTTACATTCTCTTGATTTTTCAAAGTTCATTTTGGATTTCTTTCGTTGAAATGCACGAGTTGGAATATTTCAGTAGTGTCTTGTCATGGTTTACCTTGTCACAGTTACATTCTCTTGATTTTTCAAAGTTCATTTTGGATTTTTACATTCTCTTGATTTTTCAAAGTTCATTTTGAATTTTTTTCATTGAAATGCAAGAGTTTGATTATTTCACTAGTGTTTTGTTCTGGTTTACCTTGTCAAAGTTACATTCTCTTAATTTTCCAAAGTTCATTTTGAATTATTTCGTTGAAATGCAAGAGTTGGATTATTTCAGTACTTTTTTGCTTTGCTTTACCTTCTCACAGTTACAGTCTCTTGATTTTTAAAAATTGATTTCGG
Source organism: Artemia sp. Qi Xiang Cuo (assembly GCF_049724085.1). Lineage (NCBI taxonomy): Eukaryota > Metazoa > Arthropoda > Branchiopoda > Anostraca > Artemiidae > Artemia > Artemia sp. Qi Xiang Cuo. The sequence goes on along the minus strand of NC_142808.1, from coordinate 7,936,648 downwards.
ATTTCTTTCCTTGAAATTCAAAAGTTTGATTATTTCAGTAGTGTGTCGTATCGCTTTACCTAGTCACAGTTACACTCTTTTGATTTTTCAAAGTTCATTTTGGAGTTTTACATTCTCTTGATTTTTCGAAGTTCATTTTGAATTTCTTGCGTTCAAATGCAAGAGTTGGAATATTGCAGTTGTGTCTTGTGGTGGTTTACCTTGTCACGGTTTCATTCTCTTGATTTTCCAAAGTTCCTTTTGGATTTCTTTCCTTGAAATGCAAGAGTTGATATATTTCGGTAGTGTTATATGGTGATTTACCTTGTCACAGTTACATTCTCCTGATTTTTCAAAGTTAATTTTGAATTTATTTCGTGAGATGAAATAGTTGGAATATTTCAGTAGTGTTTTGGCATGGTTTACCATATCACAGTTACATCCTCTTGATTTTTCAAAGTTCATTATGAATTTCTTTCGTGAAATGCAAGAGTTGGAATATGTCAGTGGTGTTTTATCGTGGTTTACATTTTCACAATTAGGGGAGACCAGCTCACCTTCACCACGGCCCAGGTTCGTCATTTCAAAATTACACGAACACATAGCGTTCAAAACCCTGGAAACTTTGCCAATGGAAGAGCCATCTACTAGTGATACTTTATTAGTGCAGGGAATTGGCCTTCAGTTGTAAGTAAATTTTTTTAACAATTGGTATATTTTTTCCTGCAGAATGCTGTATTTTATGTCTTAGAAAAAAGCTATTCAAGAGATATTTTAAAAGATTTGGTAATTGTATATTACCTAATATATCTCTCAGTTTATGCTACCACTCTCCTCAAAAGCAGTTGGCACCATCTATCAAGAGTTACAGATTAGACCAAAACTTCATGTAGATTACCCTCTGCCCAAGTTTGCCATAAATTTCCTGCTCAGGTTCGCCAGGCTAGGGTATGGCGAACCATGGCTGGTGAACCTGGGCTGGTGAGCTTTCATTTTGTTTTCATTGTAGTATTTTATTATGTGTTGTTGTACTATTCTGTATTTTACTAGTTCTGTATTTTTCAGAAATATTGTGTATTTTACTAGTAATATTCTGTATTTTACTAGCACATCTAAATGAAGAGTTGTTACTGGCAATAATAATAGGATAAAAACAAATGGATCGAGTCAATTTGCACGCCCAGAAGTTATGACATTCGTTAAAAATTTAAGAGCTTGTTATGTTGATTTGACTTTGGCAAAAAATATTGAGACGAAACGAAATTCCTTGAGGTTACTACGTAAAAAAGCGCTTTTGAAATTTCATTTGATTTTTCAAGCTCAGAACACATTATTTTTCTGTTAAAAACAAACTGGGCAATCAAACTAACATATTCTAAAGTTTGAAGCAGTCAATGTTGTTTCATTGCCAAAATAAGTAGGTTATACATCATGACAAAAAACAAGGCTGAAAACTTCGAAAAATTTAAGACTTGACATGTAGGCTAAACTTCTTCTTCAAACATCTTCAATGTTACATCAAGCATATTGGTGCACTATTCTGTATTTTATTAACAGTATATTTTCTTTTGTTTTCAGACATCATGCGAACGCCAAAGCCTGCTACAGAAAGGAAAAAAGGTACGACTGAACCAGAACTGCTTCGTGAAGCTGTGCTAGAAGTAATTGAGAAGCAAGTTTCAAAGGCAACAACTTAAAGAAAATACCAGATTCCTCGTGCAACCTTACGAGATTATTTTAAAAGAATCAATAAGAAGGGCCTGGAGTTTAGAAGTTTGTCTCTCTCTTTTTTTTTCACCATGATACGCCACTCGTAAAATTTTTACCGACGAACAAGAACGGGATCTTGGCAAGTACTTGGAAATAATATGACATATGCATTATGGACTATCACGACTCGAGCTCCGTCAACTTTGTTACAAATACGCCATGTCGAAGGAGCTTAAAATTCCAGATTCATGGACTTGTGGTGAGAAAAATCAAGCTGCGAAAGAGGATTGGTATCGGGGGTTTATGCAGCGACACCCCGAGCTTACAATCCGACAGGCAGAAGCTACCAGTCTGGGAAGGGCTACTGCCTTCAACCACTTTACAGTTCAGCAGTTCTTTAACAATCTTCGGACTCTATACGACCGTCACTGCTTTAGCCCAGAAAATATTTGGAACGTCGATGAGACAGGATTATCGATTGTTCACAAGCCAGGCACTGTCATTGCTGAAAAGGGCCAAAGGCAAGTCGGAAAGGTAACGTCTGGCGAAAGAGGGCAGAATATCACGCTTAGTGCCTGTGTTAGCGCTATTGGAAATACTGGTCCTCCAAGGATGATTTTTCCAAGAAAAACGTGCCCTGATATCCTACTAAAGGGAGCTCCACCAGGGACCATTGGGTTCGGAAATGAAAAAGCTTCTGGATGGATGACGACTGAGCTCTTTGTCATTTGGCTGAACCACTTTATTAGTCATGTAAAACCAACAAAATCAAAACCTGTTCTTCTTATTTTGGACAATCATATTACCAGATATTCTAGCGATCTGCTTGAGCTGGCTAAGGAGAATGGTGTTAATCTTTTAACCGTGCCCCCACATACGACTCATAAACTGCAGCCTCTGGATCGCTCCGTTATGTCTCCGATTAAGGCATACTACAATCGAGAAGCCGCAGTTTTAATGAGCAGAAACAAATGCAAAACCATAGCCATTGCTAATGTTGCAGAAATTCTTGGCTCATCTTACTTCAAGGCTGTTACTCAAGAAAGCATAATCAGCGGGTTCCGCTGCACAGGAATTTATCCATTCAACTCAGAAATTTTTCAAGACCACGAATACCTAAGTTCATCCGTTTACGATAGACCAGAAGTACCACCACTGGCCACTTTCAGCTCAGAAGGTAACTCTGCGTGATATTCAGAAGCAGCATGTGCAAGTGAACCACCCCTAAGAGACTCAAGCCCAAAAAAGTTGCCTGTTATAATATCTGGGTCTGTTAACAATAGCTGGTCAGAAATTGTAAATTTTTTCCCATTGCTAAAAGGATACCTCAGGAAGCAGAAAAAAAAAACATCAAATAAAAATAAAACAGAAATCCTAACAGATACTCCAGTAAAAGAAAGAATTCAGCAAGAGGTGGAAAAGAAAAATAAGAAACAAAAAGTGCTAGAAATGAAGAAACTAATCAAGACAGTTGCGAAGCCATATAAATTTCCAAGAAAGAAGCTGTTTAGCGAAGCAGTTGAGCATAAAAGCAGCTCTGAAGATTTTGTAGTTGATTCTGATTGTTGGAGTGACGAGAGTCTGAATGTTGGTGATGTCAAGGCTGAAACTGAAATAGCTGGAGAGATTACAGTCGGTGATTTCATTCTCACTGGAATCGATGGGAAAAGAAGTGGAAAACATACTATGTTGCGTCGGTGCTAAAAATCAATGGTGATGATCTTGATGTTAAATTTCTCCAAAAGGTTGAACTAAACAAGTTTGTTTATACAGATGAACAGGCTTTTGTAGAGAGACAATCAGTAGAAATTAAACTTGATCAACCCGTCTGATGCGGAAGGACTAAAAGGCAGTCAGAAAAGATGACAATTGGTGTTAATCTTTCCACATACAGTATAAAAATGATCAGACAAATGTAATATGAGTTACATATATCGAATTTTCTTATACCAATAGCTGATGAGTATTAAACATATTCTTAAATAAGAATGGCTCTTCTTATTTTTTTAAAAGTTGTTTTCAATGCTTGGCGAACCAGAACCGGGGGATGGCGAAGCTGTACCGGGGTCGTACAGGTTCGCCATATCTGACCAAGGTCATTGTTCTTTGAATTATGGCAATAACTGATAGGCTAAAAAAATATCAAAATATTGCTTGATGTCCTGAATGTGTAGGTACATTTTGGTTGGAAAAAGTTTACTGTAGGTTGACAAGCATAGTAGAAAAAAATTATTTTCTAAAAAAGTGATGAACGTGGGCGGGTCTCCCCTACATTCTCTTGATCTTTCAAAGTTCATTTTGGATTTCTTTCCTTGAAATGCAAGAGTTGGAATATTTCAGTAGTGTTTTGTCGTGGTTTACCTTGTCACAGTTACATTTTCTTGATTTTTCAAAGTTCATTTTTATTTCTTTCGTTGAAATGCAAGAGTTGGAATATTTCAGTAGTGTTTTGTTATGGTTTACCTTGTCACAGTTACGTTTTCTTGACTTTTCAAAGTTCATTTTTATTTCTTTCGTTGAAATGCAAGAGTTGGAATATTTCAGTAGTGTTTTGTTGTGCTTTACCTTGTCACAGTTACATTCTCTTGATTTTTCAAAGTTCATTTTGAATTTATTTCGTGAAATGCAAGAGTTGGAATATTTCAGTAGTGTTTTGGCATGGTTTACCATATCACAGTTACATCCTCTTGATTTTTCAAAGTTCATTATGAATTTCTTTCGTGAAATGCAAGAGTTGGAATATGTCAGTGGTGTTTTATCGTGGTTTACATTTTCACAATTACATTCTCTTGATCTTTCAAAGTTCATTTTGGATTTCTTTCCTTGAAATGCAAGAGTTGGAATATTTCAGTAGTGTTTTGTCGTGGTTTACCTTGTCACAGTTACATTTTCTTGATTTTTCAAAGTTCATTTTTATTTCTTTAGTTGAAATGCAAGAGTTGGAATATTTCAGTATTGTTTTGTTATGGTTTACCTTGTCACAGTTACGTTTTCTTGACTTTTCAAAGTTCATTTTTATTTCTTTCGTTGAAATGCAAGAGTTGGAATATTTCAGTAGTGTTTTGCCATGGTTTACCTTGCCACAGTTATATTCCCTTTATTTTTCAAAGTTCATTTTGAATTTCTTTCATTGAAATGCAAGAGTTGGATTATTTCAGTAGTGTTTTTGTCGTGGTTTACCATTTCACATATACATTCTCTTAATTTTTCAAAGTTCATTTTGTATTTCTTTCATTTAAATGCAAGACTTGGAATATTTCAGTAGTGTTTTGTTCTTGTTTACCATGTCACAGTTACATTCTCTTGATTTTTCGAAGTTCATTTTGATTTTCTTTCATTGAAATACAAGAGTTGGATTATTTCAGTAGTGTTTTGTTCAAGGTTCAAGGTTTAATTTTAAAATATCTGTACAAAATAGACATAAATACAATGTAAACGCCGGAGACACAAGGTCGAATGAAATGACACAATTGTCGTGGTTTACCTTGTCACAGTTACATTCTCTTAATTTTTCAAAGTTCATTTTGAATTTCTTTCGTTGAAATGCAAGAGTTGGAATATTTCAGTAGTGTTTTGTCGTGGTTTACCTTGTCACAGTTACATTCTCTTAATTTTTCAAAGTTCATTTTGAATTTCTTTCGTTGAAATGCAAGAGTTGGAATATTTCAGTAGTGTTTTGTTGTGCTTTACTTTGTCACAGTTACATTCTCTTCAAAGTTCATTTTTGGATTGATTTTTCAAAGTTCATTTTTGGATTTCTTTCATTGAAATGCAAGAGTTGGAATATTTCAGTAGTGTTTTGTTGTGCTTTACCTTGTCACAAATACATTCTCTTGATTTTTCAAAGTTTAACTTGTCACAGTTACATTCTCTTGATTTTTCAAAGTTCATTGTGGATTTCTTTCCTTGAAATGCAAGAGTTGGAATATTTCAGTAGTGTTTTGTCGTGGTTTACCTTATCACAGCTACATTCTCTTGATTTTTCAAAGATAATTTTTGGATTTCTTTCGTTGAAATGCAAGAGTTAGAATATTTCAGTAGTGTTTTGTTACGGTTTACATTGTCACAATTACATTCTATTGATTTTTCAAGGTTCTTTTTGAATTTAATTCGTTGAATGCAAGTTGGACTATTTCACCAGTGTTTTTCCATGGTTTACATTATCACATCTACATTATATTGATTTATCAACGTTTGTTTTGGATTTTTGTCGTTGAACTAGAAGAGTTTGAATATTCCAGTAGTGTTTTGTCGTGGTTTACCTTGTCACAGTTACATTCTCATGATTTTTCAAAGTTTATTTTATATTTTTACATTCTCTTGATTTTTCAAAGTTGATTTTGAATTTCTTTCATTGAAGTGCAAGAGTTGGATTATTTTAGTAGCGTTTTGTCGTGGTTTACCTTGTCACACTTACATTCTCTTAATTTTTAAAGTTCATTTTGAATTTCTTTCGTTGAAATGCAAGAGTTGGAATATATCAGTAGGGTTTTGTTGTGATTTACATTGTCACAGTTACAATCTCTTGATTTTTCAAAGTTCATTTTGGTTTTCTTTCTTTGAAATTCTAGAGTTAGAATATTTCAGTAGTGTTTTGTCGTGGTTTCCCTTGTCACAGAGACATTCTTTTGATTTTTCTAAGTTCGTTGTGGATTTCTTTCCTTGAAATGCAAGAGTTGGAATATTTCAGTAGTGTTTTGTCGTGGTTTACCTTATCACAGCTACATTCTCTTGATTTTTCAAAGACCATTTTTGGATTTCTTTCGTTGAAATGCAAGAGTTGGAATATTTCAGTAGTGTTTTGTTATGGTTTACCTTGTCACAGTTACATTCTCTTGATTTTTCAAAGTTTATTTTGGATTCCTTTCCTTGAAATGCAAGAGTTGGAATATTTCAGAAGTGTTTTGTAGTGGTTTACATTGTCACAGTTACATTCTCTTGATTTTTCAAAGTTTATTTTGGATTTTTACATTCTCTTGATTTTTCAAAGTTCATTTTGAATTTCTTTCGTGAAATACAAGACTTGGAATATTTCAGTAGTGTTTTGTCGTGATTTACCATGTCACAGTTACATTCTCTTAATTTTTTTAAGTTCATTTTGAATTTCTTTCGTTGAAATGCAAGAGTTGGAATATTTCAGCAGTGTCTTTTTGTGCTTTACCTTGTCACAGTTACATTCTCTTGATTTTTCAAAGTTCATTTTGCATTTCTTTCGTTGAAATGCAAGAGTTGGAATATTTCAGTAGTGTTTTTTCGTGGTTTGGCATATCACAGTTACATTCTCTTGATTTTTCAAAGTTCATTTTGAATTTCTTTCGTGACTTGCAAGAGCTGGAATATTTCAATAGTGTTTTGTCGTGGTTTACCTTGTCACAGTTACATTCTTTTGATTTTTCAAAGTTCATTTTGGATTTCTTTCCTTGAAATGCAAGAGTTGGAATATTTCAGTAATGTTTTGTAGGGGCTTACCTTGTCACAGTTACATTCTCTTGATTTTTCAAAGTTCATTTTGGATTTCTTTCGTTGAAATGCAAGAGTTGGAATATTTCAGTAGTGTTTTGTCATGGTTTACCTTGTCACAGTTACAATCTCTTGATTTTTCAAAGTTCATTTTTGGATTTCTTTCGTTGAAATGCAAGAGTTGGAATATTTCAGTAGTATTTTGTTATGGTTTACCTTGTCACAGTTACACTCTCTTGATTTTACAAAGTTCATTTTGGATTTCTCTCCTTGAAATGCAAGAGTTGGAATATTTCAGTAGTGTTTTGTCGAGGTTTACCTTGTCACAGTTACATTCTCTTGATTTTGCAAAGCTCATTTTGGATTTCTTTCGTTGAAATGCAAGAGTTGGAATATTTCAGTAGTGTCTTGTTGTGCTTTACCTTGTCACTGTTTCATTCTCTTGATTTTGCAAAGTTCATTTTGGATTTCTTTTGCTGAAATGCAAGAGTTGGAATATTTCAGTATTGTTTTGTTGTGCTTTACATTGTCACAGTTACATTCTCCTGATTTTTCAAAGTTCATTTTGAATTTCTTTCGTGAAATGCAAGATTTGGAATATTTCAGTAGTGTTTTGGCATGGTTTACCATATCACAGTTACATCCTCTTGATTTTTCAAAGTTCATTATGAATTTCTTTCGTGAAATGCAAGAGTTGGAATATGTCAGTGGTGTTTTATCGTGGTTTACATTTTCACAATTACATTCTCTTGATCTTTCAAAGTTCTTTTTGGATTTCTTTCCTTGAAATGCAAGAGTTGGAATATTTCAGTAGTGTTTTGTCGTGGTTTACCTTGTCACAGTTACATTCTCTTGATTTTTCAAAGTTCATTTTTATTTCTTTCGTTGAAATGCAAGAGTTGGAATATTTCAGTAGTGTTTTGTTATGGTTTACATTGTCACAGTTACGTTTTCTTGACTTTTCAAAGTTCATTTTTATTTCTTTCGTTGAAATGCAAGAGTTGGAATATTTCAGTAGTGTTTTGTCATGGTTTACCTTGCCACAGTTACATTCCCTTTATTTTTCAAAGTTCATTTTGATTTTCTTTCATTGAAATGCAAGAGTTGGAGTATTTCAGTAGTGTTTTGTCGTGGTTTACCATCTCACAGTTACATTTTCTTGATTTTTCAAAGTTCATTTTGGATTTCTTTCGTTGAAATGCAAGAGTTGGAATATTTCAGTAGTGTTTTGTCATGGTTTACCATATCACAGTTACATTCTCTTGATTTTTCAAAGTTCATTTTGATTTTCTTTCATTGAAATACAAGAGTTGGATTATTTCAGTAGTGTTTTGTTCAAGGTTCAAGGTTTAATTTTAAAATATCTGTACAAAATAGACATAAATACAGGGTAAACGCCGGAGACACAAGGTCGAATGAAATGACACAATTGTCGTGGTTTACCTTGTCACAGTTACATTCTCTTGATTTTTCAAAGTTCCTTTTGAATTTCTTTCGTTTTAGAGCAGGAGCTTGAATATTTTAGTAGTGCCTTGTTATGGTGTCCAATGACACAGTGAGATTAGCTCAATTTTTCAAAGTTCATTTTCGATTTCTTTCGTTGAAATGCACGAGTTGGTATGTTTCAATAGTGTCTTGTTGCACTCTACCTATACACTGTTATATTCTATTGATTTTTCAAAGTTAAATTTTGATTTATTTACTTAAAATGAAAGATTTGTAATATTTCATTATTGTTTTATTATGGTTTACCTTCTCACAGTTACATTCTCTTGATTTTTCAAAGTTCAACTTGTCACAGTTACATTCTCTTGATTTTTCAAAGTTCATTGTGGATTTCTTTCCTTGAAATGCAAGAGTTGGAATATTTCAGTAGTGTTTTGTCGTGGTTTACCTTATCACAGCTACATTCTCTTGATTTTTCAAAGATCATTTTTGAATGTCTTTCGTTGAAATGCAAGAGTTAGAATATTTCAGTGGTGTTTTGTTATGGTTTACCTTGTCACAATTACGTTCTCTTGATTTTTCAAAGTTCATTTTGGATTTCTTTCGTTGAAATACAAGTTGGAATATTTCACTAGTGTTTTGTCATGGTTCACCTTGTCACAGTTACATTCTCTTGCTTTTTTAAAGTTCATTTTGGATTTCTTTCGTTGAAATGCAAGAGTTGGAATATTTCAGTAGTGTTTTGTCATGGTTTACCTTGTCACAGTTACATTCTCATGATTTTTCAAAGTTTATTTTATATTTTTACATTCTCTTGATTTTTCAAAGTTGATTTTGAATTTCTTTCATTGAAATGCAAGAGTTGGAATATTTCAGTAGTGTTTTGTTATGGTTTACATTGTCACAGTTACATTCTCTTGATTTTTCAAAGTTCATTGTGGATTTCTTTCCTTGAAATGCAAGAGTTGGAATATTTCAGTAGTGTTTTGTCGTGGTTTACCTTATCACAGCTACATTCTCTTGATTTTTCAAAGACCATTTTTGGATTTCTTTCGTTGAAATGCAAGAGTTGGAATATTTCAGTAGTGTTTTGTTATGGTTTACCTTGTCACAGTTAGATTCTCTTGATTTTTCAAAGTTCATTTTGTATTTCTTTCATTGAAATGCAAGAGTTGGAATATTTCAGTAGTGTTTTGTTATGGTTTACATTGTCACAGTTACATTCTCTTGATTTTTCAAAGTTCATTTTGGATTTCTTTCCTTGAAATGCAAGAGTTGGAATATTTCAGTAGTGTTTTGTCATGGTTTACCTTGTCACAGTTACATTCTCATGATTTTTCAAAGTTTATTTTGGATTTTTACATTCTCTTGATTTTTAAAAGTTCATTTTGAATTTCTTTCGTGAAATACAAGACTTGGAATATTTCAGTAGTGTTTTGTCGTGATTTACCATGTCACAGTTACATTCTCTTAATTTTTTTAAGTTTATTTTGAATTTCTTTCGTTGAAATTCAAGAGTTGGAATATTTTAGTAGTTTCTTTTTGTGCTTTACCTTGTCACAGTTACATTCTCTTGATTTTTCAAAGTTCAGTTTGCATTTCTTTCGTTGAAATGCAAGAGTTGGAATATTTCAGTAGTGTATCTTTATGGTTTACCTTGCCACAGTTACATTCTATCGATCTTTCAAAGTTCATTTTGGATTTCTTTCTTGAAATGCAAGAGTTGGAATATTTCAGTAGTGTTTTATCGTGGTTTACCTTGTCACAGTTACGTTCTCTTGATTTTTCAAAGCTCTTTTTTGATTTCTTTCCTTGAAATGCAAGAGTTGGAATATTTCAGTAGTGTTTTGTCGTGGTTTACCTTGTCATAGTTACATTCTATTGATTTTTCAAAGTTCATTTTGGATTTCTTTCCTTGAAATGCAAGAGTTGGAATATTTCAGTAGTGTTTTGTCGTGGTTTACCTTGTCACAGTTACATTCTCTTGATTTTTCAAAGTTCATTTTTGGATTTCTTTCGTAGAAATGCAAGAGTTGGAATATTTCAGTAGTATTTTGTTATGGTTAACCTTGTCACAGTTACATTCTCTTGATTTTTCAAAGTTCATTTTGGATTTCTTTCATTGAAATGAAAGAGTTGGAATATTTCAATAGTGTTTTGTCATGGTTTACCTTGTCACATTTACATTCTCTTGATTTTTCAAAGTTGATTTTGGATTTTTTTCGTTGAAATGCAAGAGTTGGAATATTTCAGTAGTGTTTTGTTGTGCTTTATCTTGTCACAGTTACATTCTCTTGATTTTTCAAAGTTTATTTTGAATTTCTTTCGTGAAATGCAAGAATTGGAATATTTCAATAGTGTTTTATCGTTGGTTCACCTTGTCACAGTTACATTCTCTTGATTTTTCAAAGCTCATTTTGGATTTCTTTCCTTGAAATGCAAGAGTTGGAATATTTCAGTAGTGTTTTGTCGTGGTTTACCTTATCATAGTTACATTCTCTTGATTTTTCATAGTTCATATTGGTTTATTTCCTTGAAATGCAAGAGTCGGAATATTTCAGTAGTGTTTTGTCGTGGTTTACCTTGTCACAGTTACATTCTCTTGATTTTTCAAAGTTAATTTTTTGGATTTCTTTCGTTGAAATGCAAGAGTTGGAATAGTTCAGTAGTGTTTTGTTATGGTTTACCTTGTCAAAGTTACATTCTCCTGATTTTTCAAAGTTCATTTTGGATTTCTTTCATTGAAATGCAAGAGTTGGAATATTTCAGTAGTGTTTTGTCATGGTTTACCTTGTCACAGTTAAATTCTCTTGATTTTTCAAAGTTCATTTTAGATTTTTACATTCTCTTGATTTTTCAAAGTTCATTTTGAATTTCTTTCGTGAAGTGCAAGAGTTGGAATATTTCAGTAGTGTTTTTTCGTGGTTTGGCATGTCACAGTTACATTCTCTTGATTTTTCACAGTTCAATTTGAATTTCTTTCGTGAAATGCAAGAGTTGGAATATTTCAGTAGTGTTTTATCGTGGTCTACCTTGTCAAAGCTACATTCTCTTTAATTTTTAACGTTCATTTTGGATTTCTTTCCTTGAAATGCAAGTGTTGGAATATTTCAGTAGTGTTTTGTCGGGGCTTACCTTGTCACAGTTACATTCTTTTCATTTTTCAAATTTCATTTTTGATTTATTTACTTGAAATGCAGGATTTGGAATATTTCATTAGTGTTTTGTCATGGTTTACCTTGTCACAGTTACATTCTCTTGATTTTTCAAAGTTCATTTTTGGATTTCATTCTTTGAATTGCAAGAGTTGGAATATTTCAGTAGTGTTTTGTTGTGCTTTACCTTGTCACAGTTACATTCTCTTGATTTTTCAAAGTTCATTTTGAATTTTTTTCGTTAAATGCAAGAGTTGGAATATTTCAGTAGTATTTTGGCATGGTTTACCATATCACAGTTACATCCTCTTGATTTTTCAAAGTTCATTATGAATTTCTTTCGTGAAATGCAAGAGTTGGAATATGTCAGTGGTGTTTTATCGTGGTTTACATTTTCACAATTACATTCTCTTGATCTTTCAAAGTTCATTTTGGATTTCTTTCCTTGAAATGCAAGAGTTGGAATATTTCAGTAGTGTTTTGTCGTGGTTTACCTTGTCACAGTTACATTTTCTTGATTTTTCAAAGTTCGATTTTTATTTCTTTCGTTGAAATGCAAGAGTTGGAATATTTCAGTAGTGTTTTGTTATGGTTTACCTTGTCACAGTTACGTTTTCTTGACTTTTCAAAGTTCATTTTTATTTCTTTCGTTGAAATGCAAGAGTTGGAATATTTCAGTAGTGTTTTGCCATGGTTTACCTTGCCACAGTTATATTCCCTTTATTTTTCAAAGTTCATTTTGATTTTCTTTCATTGAAATGCAAGAGTTGGAATATTTCAGTAGTGTTTTGTCGTGGTTTACCATCTCACAGTTACATTCTCTTGATTTTTCAAAGTTCATTTTGGATTTCTTTCGTTGAAATGCAAGAGTTGGAATATTTCAGTAGTGTTTTGTCATGGTTTACCATGTCACAGTTACATTCTCTTGATTTTTCAAAGTTCATTTTGATTTTCTTTCATTGAAATACAAGAGTTGGATTATTTCAGTAGTGTTTTGTTCAAGGTTCAAGGTTTAATTTTAAAATATCTGTACAAAATAGACATAAATACAATGTAAACGCCGGAGACACAAGGTCGAATGAAATGACACAATTGTCGTGGTTTACCTTGTCACAGTTACATTCTCTTAATTTTTCAAAGTTCATTTTGAATTTCTTTCGTTGAAATGCAAGAGTTGGAATATTTCAGTAGTGTTTTGTCGTGGTTTACCTTGTCACAGTTACATTCTATTGATTTTTCAAAGTTCATTTTGAATTTCTTTCGTTGAAATGCAAGAGTTGGAATATTTCAGTATTGTTTTATTGTGGTTTACTTTGTCACAGTTAAATTCTCTTAATTTTTCAAAGTTCATTTTGGATTTCTTTCCTTGAAATGCAAGAGTTGGAATATTTCAGTAGTGTTTTGTCGTGTTTTACCTTTTCACAGATACATTCTCTTGATTTTTCAAAGTTTAACTTGTCACAGTTACATTCTCTTGATTTTTCAAAGTTCATTGTGGATTTCTTTCCTTGAAATGCAAGAGTTGGAATATTTCAGTAGTGTTTTGTCGTAGTTTACCTTATCACAGCTACATTCTCTTGATTTTTCAAAGATAATTTTTGGATTTCTTTCGTTGAAATGCAAGAGTTAGAATATTTCAGTAGTGTTTTGTTATGGTTTACCTTGTCACAGTTACATTCTCTTGATTTTTCAAAGTTCATTTTGTATTTCTTTCGTTGAAATGCAAGAGTTTGAATATTTCAGTAGTGTTTTGTTATGGTTTACCTTGTCACAGTTACATTCTCTTGATTTTTCAATGTTCATTTTGGATTTCTTTCGTTGAAATGCAAGAGTTGGAATATTTCAGTAGTGTTTTGTCATGGTTTACCTTGTCACAGTTACATTCTCATGATTTTTCAAAGTTTATTTTATATTTTTACATTCTCTTGATTTTTCAAAGTTGATTTTGAATTTCTTTCATTGAAGTGCAAGAGTTGGATTATTTCAGTAGTGTTTTGTCGTGGTTTACCTTGTCAAAGTTACATTCTACTAATATTTCAAAGTTCATTTTGAATTTCTTTCGTTGAAATGAAAGAGCTGGAATATTTCATTAGGGTTTTGTTGTGCTTTACATTGTCACAGTTACATTCTCTTGATTTTTAAAAATTCATTTTGGATTTTTGTCGTTGAAATGCAAGAGTTGGAATATTTCAGTAGTGTTTTGTCGTGGTTTACCTTGTCAGAGTTACATTCTCTTGATTTTTCAAAGTTCATTGTGGATTTCTTTCCTTGAAATGCAAGAGTTGGAATATTTCAGTAGTGTTTTGTCATGGTTTACCTTGTCACAGCTACATTCTCTTGATTTTTCAAAGACCATTTTTGGATTTCTTTCGTTGAAATGCAAGAGTTGGAATAGTTCAGTAGCGTTTTGTTATGATTTACCTTGTCACAGTTACATTCTCTTGATTTTTAAAAGTTCATTTTGTATTTCTTTCATAGAAATACAAGAGTTGGAATATTTCAGTTGTGTTTTGTCATGGTTTACCTTGTCACAGTTACATTCTCATGATTTTTCAAAGTTCATTTTGGATTTTTACATTCTCTTGATTTTTCAAAGTTCATTTTGAATTTCTTTCGTGAAATACAAGACTTGGAATATTTCAGTAGTGTTTTGTCGTGATTTACCATGTCACAGTTACATTCTCTTAATTTTTTTAAGTTCATTTTGAATTTCTTTCGTTGAAATGCAAGAGTTGGAATATTTCAGCAGTGTCTTTTTGTGCTTTACCTTGTCACAGTTACATTCTCTTGATTTTTCAAAGTTCAGTTTGCATTTCTTTCGTTGAAATGCAAGAGTTGGAATATGTCAGTAGTGTTTTTTCGTGGTTTGGCATATCACAGTTACATTCTCTTGATTTTTCAAAGTTCATTTTGAATTTCTTTCGTGACTTGCAAGAGCTGGAATATTTCAATAGTGTTTTGTCGTGGTTTACCTTGTCACAGTTACATTCTTTTGATTTTTCAAAGTTCATTTTGGATTTCTTTCCTTGAAATGCAAGAGTTGGAATATTTCAGTAATGTTTTGTAGGGGCTTACCTTGTCACAGTTACATTCTCTTGATTTTTCAAAGTTCATTTTGGATTTCTTTCCTTGAAATGTAAGAGTTGGAATATTTCAGTAGTGTTTTGTCTTGGTTTACCTTGTCACAGTTACATTCTCTTGATATTTCAAAGTTCATTTTTGGATTTATTTCGTTGAAATGCAAGAGTTGGAATATTTCAGTAGTGTTTTGTTATGGTTTACCTTCTCACAGTTACATTCTCTTGATTTTACAAAGTTCATTTTGGATTTCTTTCCTTGAAATGCAAGAGTTGGAATATTTCAGTAGTGTTTTGTCGTGGTTTACCTTGTCACAGTTACATTCTCTTGATTTTTCAAAGTTCATTTTGGATTTATTTCGTTCAAATGCAAGAGTTGGAATATTTCAGTAGTGTCTTGTTGTGCTTTACCTTGTCACTGTTTTATTCTCTTCATTTTCAAAGTTCATTTTGGATTTCTTTCGTTGAAATGCAAGAGTTGGAATATTTCAGTATTGTTTTGTCGTGCTTTACCTTGTCACAGTTACATTCTCTTGATTTTTCAAAGTTCATTTTGAATTTATTTCGTGAAATGCAAGAGTTGGAATATTTCAGTAGTGTTTTGGCATGGTTTACCATATCACAGTTACATCCTCTTGATTTTTCAAAGTTCATTATGAATTTCTTTCGTGAAATGCAAGAGTTGGAATATGTCAGTGGTGTTTTATCGTGGTTTACATTTTCACAATTACATTCTCTTGATCTTTCAAAGTTCATTTTGGATTTCTTTCCTTGAAATGCAAGAGTTGGAATATTTCAGTAGTGTTTTGTCGTGATTTACCTTATCACAGTTACATTCTCTTGATTTTTCAAAGTTCATTTTTATTTCTTTCGTTGAAATGCAAGAGTTGGAATATTTCAGTAGTGTTTTGTTATGGTTTACATTGTCACAGTTACGTTTTCTTGACTTTTCAAAGTTCATTTTTATTTCTTTCGTTGAAATGCAAGAGTTGGAATATTTCAGTAGTGTTTTGTCATGGTTTACCTTGCCACAGTTACATTCCCTTTATTTTTCAAAGTTCATTTTGATTTTCTTTCATTGAAATGCAAGAGTTGGAGTATTTCAGTAGTGTTTTGTCGTGGTTTACCATCTCACAGTTACATTTTCTTGATTTTTCAAAGTTCATTTTGGATTTCTTTCGTTGAAATGCAAGAGTTGGAATATTTCAGTAGTGTTTTGTCATGGTTTACCATATCACAGTTACATTCTCTTGATTTTTCAAAGTTCATTTTGATTTTCTTTCATTGAAATACAAGAGTTGGATTATTTCAGTAGTGTTTTGTTCAAGGTTCAAGGTTTAATTTTAAAATATCTGTACAAAATAGACATAAATACAGGGTAAACGCCGGAGACACAAGGTCGAATGAAATGACACAATTGTCGTGGTTTACCTTGTCACAGTTACATTCTCTTGATTTTTCAAAGTTCCTTTTGAATTTCTTTCGTTTAAGTGCAAGAGTTGGAATATTTCAGTGGTGTCTTGTTATGGTTTCCTATGACATAGTTAGATTATCTCCATTTTTCAAAGTTCATTTTCAATTTATTTCGTTGAAGTAAAAGAGCTTATATATTTCAATAGTCGTGCTATATTTTTTCTTGTCAAAGTCAATCTCTATTGATTTTTTAAAGTTCATTTTGGATTTCTTTCCTTGAAATGCAAAAGTTGGAATATTTCTGAAGTGTTTTGTCGTGGTTTAACTTGTCAAAATTAAATGCTCTTGATTTTTCAAAGTTTAACTTGTCAAAGTTACATTCTCTTGATTTTTCAAAGTTCATTGTGGATTTCTTTCCTTGAAATGCAAGAGTTGGAATATTTCAGTAGTGTTTTGTCGTGGTTTACCTTATCACAGCTACATTCTCTTGATTTTTCAAAGATCATTTTTGGATTTCTTTCGTTGAAATGCAAGAGTTAGAATATTTCAGTAGTGTTTTGTTATGGTTTACCTTGTCACAATTACATTCTCTTGATTTTTTAAAGTTCATTTTGGATTTCTTTCGTTGAAATTCAAGAGTTGGAATATTTCAGTTGTGTTTTATTATGGTTTACATTGTCACAGTTACATTCTCTTGATTTTTCAAAGTTCATTTTGGATTTCTTTCCTTGAAATGCAAGAGTTGGAATATTTCAGTAGTGTTTTGTCATGGTTTACCTTGTCACAGTTACATTCTCATGATTTTTCAAAGTTTATTTTATATTTTTACATTCTCTTGATTTTTCAAAGTTGATTTTGAATTTCTTTCATTGAAATGCAAGAGTTGGAATATTTCAGTAGTGTTTTGTTATGGTTTACATTGTCACAGTTACATTCTCTTGATTTTTCAAAGTTCATTGTGGATTTATTTCCTTGAAATGCAAGAGTTGGAATATTTCAGTTGTGTTTTGTCGTGGTTTACCTTATCACAGCTACATTCTCTTGATTTTTCAAATACCATTTTTGGATTTCTTTCGTTGAAATGCAAGAGTTGGAATATTTCAGTAGTGTTTTGTTATGGTTTACCTTGTCACAGTTAGATTCTCTTGATTTTTCAAAGTTTATTTTGGATTTCTTTCCTTGAAATGCAAGAGTTGGAATATTTCAGTAGTGTTTTGTTATGGTTTACCTTGTCACAGTTACATTCTCTTGATTTTTCAAAGTTCATTTTGGATTTTTTTCCTTGAAATGAAAGAGTTGGAATATTTCAGTAGTGTTTTGTAATGGTTTACCTTGTCACAGTTACATTCTCTTGATTTTTCAAAGTTTATTTTGGATTTTTACATTCTCTTGATTTTTCAAAGTTCATTTTGAATTTCTTTCGTGAAATACAAGACTTG
Source organism: Artemia sp. Qi Xiang Cuo (assembly GCF_049724085.1). Taxonomy (NCBI): domain Eukaryota; kingdom Metazoa; phylum Arthropoda; class Branchiopoda; order Anostraca; family Artemiidae; genus Artemia; species Artemia sp. Qi Xiang Cuo. Next base: position 7,918,969 of record NC_142808.1, on the reverse strand, counting down.
GAATATTTCAGTAGTGTTTTGTCGTGATTTACCATGTCACAGTTACATTCTCTTAATTTTTTTAAGTTCATTTTGAATTTCTTTCGTTGAAATTCAAGAGTTGGAATATTTCAGTAGTGTCTTTTTGTGCTTTACCATGTCACTGTTACATTCTCTTGATTTTTCAAAGTTCAGTTTGCATTTCTTTCGTTGAAATGCAAGAGTTGGAATATTTCAGTAGGGTTTTGTTGTTGTTTACATTGTCACAATTACATTATATTGATTTTTCAAAGTTCATTTTGGTTTTATTTCTTGAAATGCAAGAGTTGGAATATTTCAGTTGTGTTTTATCGTGGTTTACCTTGTCACAGTTACGTTTTCTTGATTTTTCAAAGCTCTTTTTTGATTTCTTTCCTTGAAATGCAAGAGTTGGAATATTTCAGTATTGTTTTGTCGTGGTTTACCTTGTAATAGTTACATTCTATTGATTTTTCAAAGTACATTTTTGATTTCATTCGTTGAAATGCAAGAGTTGGAATATTTCAGTAGTGTTTTGTCGTGGTTTACCTTGTCACAGTTACATTCTCTTGATTTTTCAAAGTTCATTTTTGGATTTCTTTCGTAGAAATGCAAGAGTTGGAATATTTCAGTAGTGTTTTGTTATGGTTAACCTTGTCACAGTTACATTCTCTTGATTTTTCAAAGTTCATTTTGGATTTCTTTCATTGAAATGAAAGAGTTGGAATATTTCAATAGTGTTTTGTCATGGTTTACCTTGTCACATTTACATTCTCTTGATTTTTCAAAGTTGATTTTGGATTTTTTTCGTTGAAATGCAAGAGTTGGAATATTTCAGTAGTGTTTTGTTGTGCTTTATCTTGTCACAGTTACATTCTCTTGATTTTTCAAAGTTTATTTTGAATTTCTTTCGTGAAATGCAAGAATTGGAATATTTCAATAGTGTTTTATCGTTGGTTCACCTTGTCACAGTTACATTCTCTTGATTTTTCAAAGCTCATTTTGGATTTCTTTCCTTGAAATGCAAGAGTTGGAATATTTCAGTAGTGTTTTGTCGTGGTTTGGCATGTCACAGTTACATTCTCTTGATTTTTCAAAGTTCATTTTGAATTTCTTTCGTGAAATGCAAGAGCTGGAATATTTCAATAGTGTTTTGTCAGGGCTTACCTTGTCACAGTTACTTTCTCTTGATTTTTCAAAGTTCATTTTGGATTTCTTTCCTTGAAATGCAAGAGTTGGAATATTTCAGTAGTGTTTTGTCAGGGCTTACCTTGTCACAGTTACTTTCTCTTGATTTTTCAAAGTTCATTTTGGATTTCTTTCCTTGAAATGCAAGAGTTGGAATATTTCAGTAGTGTTTTGTCATGGTTTATCTTGTCACAGTTACATTCTCTTGATTTTTCAAAGTTCATTTTTGGATTTCTTTTGTAGAAATGCAAGAGGTGGAATATTTCAGTAGTGTTTTGTCATGGTTTACCTTCTCACAGTTACATTCTCTTGATTTTTCAAATTTCATTTTTGGATTTCTTTCCTTGAAATGCAAGAGTTGGAATATTTCAGTAGTGTTTTGTCGTGGTTTACCTTGTCACAGTTACACTCTCTTGATTTTTCAAAGTTCATTTTGGAGTTTTACATTCTCTTGATTTTTCAAAGTTCATTTTGGATTTCTTTCGTTGAAATGCAAGAGTTGGAATATTTCAGTAGTGTCTTGTTGTGCTTTACCTTGTCACTGTTTCATTATCTTGATTTTGCAAAGTTCATTTTGGATTTCTTTCGTTGAAATGCAAGAGTTGGAATATTTCAGTAGTGTTTTGTTGTGCTTTACCTTGTCACAGTTACATTCTCTTGATTTTTCAAAGTTCTTTGAATTTATTTCGTGAAATGCAAGAGTTGGAATATTTCAGTAGTGTTTTGGCATGGTTTACCATATCACAGTTACATGCTCTTGATTATTCAAAGTTCATTATGAATTTCTTTCGTGAAATGCAAGAGTTGGAATATGTCAGTAGTGTTTTATCGTGGATTACATTTTCACAATTACATTCTCTTGATTTTTCAAAGTTCATTTTGGATTTCTTTCCTTGAAATGCAAGAGTTGGAATATTTCAATAGTGTTTTATAGTGGTTTACCTTGTCATAGTTACATTCTCATTATTTTTAAAATTTCATTTTTTGATTTCTATAGTTGAAATGCAAGAGTTGGAATATTTCAGTAGTGTTTTGTTATGGTTTACCTTGTCACAGTTACGTTTTCTTGACTTTTCAAAGTTCATTTTTATTTCTTTCGTTGAAATGCAATAGTTGGAATATTTCAGTAGTGTTTTGTCATGGTTTACCTTGACACAGTTACATTCTATTTATTTTTCAAAGTTTATTTTGTTTTTCTTTCATTGAAATGCAAGAGTTGGAATATTTCAGTACTGTTTTGACGTGGTTTACCTTGTCACACTTACATTCTCTTGATTTTTCATACTTCATTGTAGATTTCTTTCGTTGAAATGCAAGAGTTGGAATATTTCAGTAGTGTTTTGTCATGGTTTACCATGTCACAGTTACATTCTCATGATTTTTAAAAGATCATTTTGAATTTCTTTCGTTGAAATACAGGAGTTGGATTATTTCAGTAGTGTTTTGTCGTGGTTTACCATGTCACAGTTACATTCTCTAAATTTTTCAAAGTTCGTTTTGAATTTCTTTCGTTGAAATGCAAGAGTTGGAATATTTCAGTAGTGTTTTGTCGTGGTTTACCTTGTCACAGTTAAATTCTCTTGATTTTTCAAAGTTCATTTTTTGCATTTCTTTCGTTGAAATGCAAGAGTTGGAATATTTCAGTAGTGTTTTGTCGTGGTTTACCTTGCCACAGTTACATTCTCTTGATTTTTCAAAGTTCATTGTGGATTTCTTTCCTTGAAATGCAAAAGTTGGAATATTTCAGTAGTGTTTTGTCGTGGTTTACCTTGTCATAGTTACATTCTCTTGATATTTTAAAGGTCATTTTGGATTTTTTTTATTAAAATGCAAGAGTTGGAATATTTTAGTATTGTTTTGTCGTGGTTTACCTTGTGACAGTCAGATTCTCACGATTTTTCAAAATTAATTTTGAATTTGTTTCGTTGAAAAACAAGAGGTGGATTATTTCAGTAGTGTTTTGTTGTGCTTTACCTTGTCACAGTTACATTCTCTTGATTTTTCAAAGTTTATTTTGAATTTCTTTCGTGAAATGCAAGAAATGGAATATTTCAGCAGTGTTTTATCGTTGGTTTACCATGTCACAGTTACATTCTCTTTATTTTTCAAAGATCATTTTGGATTTTTTTCATTGAAATGCAAGAGTTGGAATATTTCAGTAGTGTTTTGTCGTGGTTTACCTTATCATAGTTACATTCTCTTAATTTTTCAAAGTTCATTTTGGATTTCTTTCGTTGAAATGCAAGAGTTGGAATATTTCAGTAGTGTTTTGTTGTGCTTTACCTTGTCATAGTTACATTCTCTTGATTTTTCAAATTAAATTTTTTGGATTTCTTTAGTTGAAATGCAAGAGTTGAAATATTTCAGTAGTGTTTTGTTGTGCTTTACCTAGTCACTGTTACATTCTCTTTATTTTTCAAAGTTCATTTTGGATTTGTTTCATTGAAATACAAGAGTTGGATTATTTCAGTAGTGTTTTGTCATGGTTTACCTTGTGAAAGTTACATTCTCTTGATTTTTCAAAGTTCATTTTTTGGATTTCTTTCGTTGAAATGCAAGAGTTGTAATATTTCAGTAGTTTTTGTTATGGTGAACCTTGTCACAGTTACATTCTCTTGATTTTTCAAAGTTCATTTTAGATTTCCTTCATTGAAATGAAAGAGTTGGAATATTTCAGTAGTGTTTTGTCGTGGTTTACCTTGTCACAGTTACATTCTCTTGATTTTTCAAAGTTTATTTTGGATTTCTTTCGTTGAAATGCAAGAGTTGGAATATTTCAGTAGTGTTTTTTTTGTGCTTTACCGTGTCACAGTTACATTCTCTTGATTTTTCAAAGTTTATTTTGAATTTCTTTCGTTGAAATGCAATAGTTGGAATATTTCAGTAGTGTTTTGTCGTGGTTTACCATGTCACAGTTACATTCTCTTGATTTTTCAAAGATCATTTTGGATTTCTTTCCTTGAAATGCAAGAGTTGCAATATTTCAGTAGTGTTTTGTCGTGGTTTACCTTGTCACAGTTACATTCTCTTGATTTTTCAAAATTAATTTTTTGGATTTCTTTCGTTGAAATGCAAGAGTTGGAATTTTTCAGTAGTGTTTTGTTGTGGTTTACCTTGTCACAGTTACATTTTCTTGATTTTTCAAAGTTTATTTTGGATTTCTTTCATTGAAATGCAAGAGTTGGAATATTTCAGTAGTGTTTTGTCATGATTTACCTTGTCAAAGTTACATTCTCTTGATTTTTCAAAGTTCATTTTGGATTTTTACATTCTCTTGATTTTTCAAAGTTCATTTTGAATTTCTTTCGTGAAGTGCAAGAGTTGGAATATTTCAGTAGTGTTTTTTCGTGGTTTGGCATGTCACAGTTACATTCTCTTGATTTTTCAAAGTTCATTTTGAATTTCTTTCGTGACTTGCAAGAGCTGGAATATTTCAATAGTGTTTTGTCGTGGTTTACCTTGTCACAGTTACATTCTTTTGATTTTTCAAAGTTCATTTTGGATTTCTTTCCTTGAAATGCAAGAGTTGGAATATTTCAGTAATGTTTTGTCGGGGCTTACCTTGTCACAGTTACATTCTCTTGGTTTTTCAAAGTTCATTTTGGATTTCTTTCCTTGAAATGTAAGAGTTGGAATATTTAAGTAGTGTTTTTTCATGGTTTACCTTGTCACAGTTACAATCTCTTGATTTTTCAAAGTTCATTTTTGGATTTCTTTCGTTGAAATGCAAGAGTTGGAATATTTCAGTAGTGTTTTGTTATGGTTTACCTTCTCACAGTTACATTCTCTTGATTTTACAAAGTTCATTTGGGATTTCTTTCGTTGAAATGCAAGAGTTGGAATATTTCAGTAGTGTTTTTTCGTGGTTTACCTTGTCAAAGTTACACTCTCTTGATTTTTCAAAGTTCATTTTGGATTTTTACATTCTCTTGATTTTTCAAAGTTAATTTTGAATTTCTTTCGTTGAAATGCAAGAGTTGGAATATTTCAGTAGTGTATTGTTGTGCTTTACCTTGTCACTGTTACATTATCTTGATTTTTCAAAGTTCATTTTGGATTTCTTTTGTTGAAATGCAAGAGTTGGAATATTTCAGTAGTGTTTTTTTGTGCTTTACCTTGTCATAGTTACATTATCCTGATTTTTCAAATTTCAATTTGAATTTATTTCGTGAAATGAAATATTTTTAATATTTCAATAGTGTTTTGTCATGGTTTACCATATCACAGTTACATCCTCTTGATTTTTCAAAGTTCATTATGAATTTCTTTCGTGAAATGCAAGAGTTGGAATATGTCAATGGTGTTTTATCGTGGTTTACATTTTCACAATTACATTCTCTTGATCTTTCAAAGTTCATTTTGGATTTCTTTCCTTGAAATGCAAGAGTTGGAATATTTCAGTAGTGTTTTGTCGTGGTTTACCTTGTCACAGTTACATTCTCTTGATTTTTCAAAGTTCATTTTTATTTCTTTCGTTGAAATGCAAGAGTTGGAATATTTCAGTAGTGTTTTGTTATGGTTTACCTTGTCACAGTTACGTTTTCTTGACTTTTCAAAGTTCATTTTTATTTCTTTCGTTGCAATGCAAGAGTTGCAATATTTCAGTAGTGTTTCGTCATGGTTTACCTTGCCACAGTTACATTCCCTTTATTTTTCAAAGTTCATTTTGATTTTCTTTCATTGAAATGCAAGAGTTGGAATATTTCAGTAGTGTTTTGTCGTGGTTTACCATCTCACAGTTACATTTTCTTGATTTTTCAGAGTTCATTTTGGATTTCTTTCGTTGAAATGCAAGAGTTGGAATATTTCAGTAGTGTTTTGTCATGGTTTACCATGTCACAGTTACATTCTCTTGATTTTTCAAAGTTCATTTTGATTTTCTTTCATTGAAATACAAGAGTTGGATTATTTCAGTAGTGTTTTGTTCAAGGTTCAAGGTTTAATTTCAAAATATCTGTACAAAATAGATATAAATACAGGATAAACGCCGGAGACACAAGGTCGAATGAAATGACACAATTGTCGTGGTTTACCTTGTCACAGTTGCATTCTCTGAATTTTTCACAGTTCATTTTTAATTTCATTCGGTGATATTGAAGAGTTTGAATATTTAATTTATGTTTAGTTGTGCTTTACCATGTCGCAGTTAAATTCTATTGATGTTTCAAATTTCATTTGAATTTATTTCGGTGAAAAGCAATAGTTGGACTAGTTAAGTTGTTTCTTGCCGCTCAGTTACTTGTTACTGTTGATTTCTCCTAATTTTTTAAAGTTCTTTTTGTATTTCTTTCGTTGAAATGCAAGATTTGCAATATTTCAGTAGTGTTTTTTAGCGGTTTATCATGTCAAAGTTAAACTCTCTTGATTTTTCAAAGTTTAACTTGTCACAGTTACATTCTCTTGATTTTTCAAAGTTCATTGTGGATTTCTGTCCTTGAAATGCAAGAGTTGGAATATTTCAGTAGTGTTTTGTCGTGGTTTACCTTATCACAGCTACATTCTCTTGATTTTTCAAAGTTCATTTTTGGATTTCTTTCGTTTAAATGCAAGAGTTTGAATATTTCAGTAGTGTTTTGTTATGGTTTGCCTTGTCACAATTACATTCTCTTGATTTTTCAAAGTTCATTTTGGATTTCAGTCGTTGAAATGCAAGAGTTTGAATATTTCAGTAGTGATTTGTTATGGTTTACCTTGTCACAGTTACATTTTCTTGATTTTTCAAAGTTCATTTTGGATTTCATTCGTTGAAATGCAAGAGTTGGAATATTTCAGTGGTGTTTTGTCATGGTTTACCTTGTCACAGTTACATTCTCATGATTTTTCAAAGTTTATTTTATATTTTTACATTCTCTAGATTTTTCAAAGTTGATTTTGAATTTCTCTCGCTGAAATGTAAGAGGTGGATTATTTTACAAGCTTTTTGTTGTTGTTTACCTTGTCATAATTACAGTCTCTTGATTTTTCAAAGTTCATTTTGAATATCATTCGTTGAAATGTGAGAGTTGTATTATTTCATTAGTGTCTGGTCGTGGTTTAACCATTTCACAGTCACATTTACTTAATTTTTTAAAGTTTATTGTTGATTTCTTTCCTTGAAATGCAAGAGTTGGAATGTTTCAGTAGTGTTTTGTCGTGGTTCACCTTGTCACAGTTACATTCTCATGATTTTTCAAAGTTCATTGTGGATTTCTTTCCTTGAAATCCAAGAGTTGGAATATTTCAGTAGTGTTTTGTCGTGGTTTACCTTATCACAGCTACATTCTCTTGATTTTTCAAAGACCATTTTTGGATTTCTTTCGTTGAAATGCAAGAGTTGGAATATTTCAGTAGTGTTTTGTTATGGTTTACCTTGTCACAGTTACATTCTCATGATTTTTCAAAGTTTATTTTGGATTTGTTGCGTTGAAATGCAAGAGTTGGAATATTTCAGTAGTGTCTTGTTGTGCTTTACATTGTCACAGTTACATTCTCTTGATTTTTCAAAGTTCATTTTGGATTTCTTTCCTTGAAATGCAAGAGTTGGAATATTTCAGTAGTGTTTTGTCATGGTTTACCTTGTCACAGTTACATTCTCATGATTTTTCAAAGTTTATTTTGGATTTATACATTCTCTTGATTTTTCAAAGTTCATTTTGAATTTCTTTCGTGAAATACAAGACTTGGAATATTTCAGTAGTGTTTTGTCGTGATTTACCATGTCACAGTTACATTCTCTTAATTTTTTTAAGTTCATTTTGAATTTCTTTCGTTGAAATGCAAGAGTTGGAATATTTCAGCAGTGTCTTTTTGTGCTTTACCTTGTCACAGTTACAGTCTCTTGATTTTTCAAAGTTCAGTTTGCATTTCTTTCATTGAAATACTAGAGTAGTAATATGTCATTATGGTTTTTCTATTCTGTAGCTTTCTATAGTTACTGTCTCTTGATTTTTCAAAGTTCATTTTGAATTTCTTTCTTGAAATGCAATAGTTAGAATATTTCCATTGTGTTTTTTCTGGGTATACCTTGTTACAGTTACATTCTCTTGATTTTTCAAAGCTCTTTTTGGATTTCTTTCCTTGAAATGCAAGAGTTGGAATATTTCAGTAGTGTTTTGTCGTGGTTTACCTTGTCATAGTTACATTCTCTTGATTTTTCAAAGTACATTTTGGATTTCTTTCCTTGAAATGCAAGAGTTGGAGTATTTCAGTAGTGTTTTGTTGTGGTTTACCTTGTCACAGTTACATTATCTTAATTTTTCAAAGTTAATTTTTGGATTTCTTTCGTAGAAATGCAAGAGTTGGAATATTTCAGTAGTGTTTTGTTGTGGTTTACCTTGTCATATTTACATTTACTTGATTTTTCAAAGTTCAATTTTGGATGTCTTTCCTTGAACTGAAAGAGTTGGAATATTTCAGTAGAGTCTTATTTTGCTTTAGCATCTCATATTTACATTCTCTTGATTTTTCAAAAATCGTTGTGGATTTTCTTCGTTGAAATGTAAGAGTTGGAATATTTAAATAGTGTTTTGTTGTGGTTTACCTTGTCACAGTTACATTCTCTTGATTTTTCAAAGTTTATTTTGAATTTCTTTCGTGAAATGAAAGAATTGGAATATTTCAATAGTGTTTTATCGTTGGTTCACCTTGTCACAGTTACATTCTCTTGATTTTTCAAAGCTCATTTTGGATTTCTTTCCTTGAAATGCAAGAGTTGGAATATTTCAGTAGTGTTTTGTCGTGGTTTACCTTATCATAGTTACATTCTCTTGATTTTTTATAGTTCATATTGGATTTATTTAATTGAAATGCAAGAGTCGGACTGTTTCAGTAGTGTTTTGTCGTGGTTTACCTCGTCACCAGTTACATTCTCTTGATTATTCAAAGTTAATTTTTTGTATTTCTTTCGTTGAAAAGCAAGAGTTAGAATATTTCAGTAGTGTTTTGTTTTGGTTTACCTTGTCACAGTTACATTCTCTTCATTTTTCAAAGTTCATTTTGGATTTCTTTCATTGAAATGCAAGAGTTGGAATATTTCAGTAGAGTTTTGTCATGGTTTACCATGTCACAGTTATATTCTCTTGATTTTTCAAAGTTCATTTTAGATTTTTACATTCTCTTGATTTTTCAAAGTTCATTTTGAATTTCTTTCGTGAAGTGCAAGAGTTGGAATATTTCAGTAGTGTTTTTTCGTGGTTTGGCATGTCACAGTTACATTCTCTTGATTTTTCAAAGTTCATTTTGAATTTCTTTCGTGAAATGCAAGAGCTGGAATATTTCAATAGTGTTTTGTCGTGGTTTACCTTGTCACAGTTACATTCTCTTGATTTTTCAAAGTTCATTTTGGATTTCTTTCCTTGAAATGCAAGAGTTGGAATATTTCAGTAGTGTTTTGTCGGGGCTTACCTTGTCACAGTTACTTTCTCTTGATTTTTCAAAGTTCATTTTGGATTTCTTTCCTTGAAATGAAAGAGTTGGAATATTTCAGTAGTGTTTTGTCATGGTTTACCTTTTCACAGTTACATTCTCTTGATTTTTCAAAGTTCATTTTTGGATTTCTTTCGTTGTAATGCAAGAGTTGGAATATTTCAGTAGTGTTTTGTTGTGCTTTACCTTGTCACTGTTACATTCTCTTGATTTTGCAAAGTTCATTTTGGATTTCTTTCGTTGAAATGCAAGAGTTGGAATATTTCAGTAGTGTTTTGTTGTGCTTTACCTTGTCACAGTTACATTCTCTTGATTTTTTAAAGTTCTTTGAATTTATTTCGTGAAATGCAAGAGTTGGAACATTTCAGTAGTGTTTTGACATGGTTTACCATATCACAGTTACATGCTCTTGATTTTTCAAAGTTCATTATGAATTTCTTTCGTGAAATGCAAGAGTTGGAATATTTCAGTAGTGTTTTATCGTGGTTTACCTTTTCACAGTTACATTCCCTTGATCTTTCAAAGTTCTTTTTGTATTTCTTTCCTTGAAATGCAAAAGTTGGAATATTTCAGTAGTGTTTTATCGTGATTTACCTTATCATAGTTACATTTTCATTATTTTTAAAAGTTCATTTTTGGATTTCTATCGTTGAAATGAAAGAGTTGGAATATTTCAGTAGTGTTTTGTTATGGTTTACCTTGTCACAGTTACGTTCTCTTGACTTTTCAAAGTTCATTTTTATTTCTTTCGTTGAAATGCAATAGTTGGAATATTTCAGTAGTGTTTTGTCATGGTTTACCTTGCCACAGTTACATTCTCTTTATTTTTCAAAGTTTATTTTGAATTTCTTTCATTGAAATGCAAGAGTTGGAATATTTCAGTAGTGTTTTGTCGTGGTTTACCATCTCACAGTTACATTCTCTTGATTTTTCAAAGTTCATTTTGGATTTCTTTCCTTGAAATGCAAGAGTTGGAATATTTCAGTAGTGTTTTGTTATGGTTTACCTTGTCACAGTTACATTCTCTTGATTTGTCAAAGTTCATTTTTGGATTTCTTTCCTTGTAATGCAAGAGTTGGAATATTTCAGTAGTGTTTTGTTGTGCTTTACCTTGTCACTGTTACATTCTCTTGATTTTGCAAAGTTCATTTTGGATTTCTTTCGTTGAAATGCAAGAGTTGGAATATTTCAGTAGTGTTTTGTTGTGCTTTACCTTGTCACAGTTACATTCTCTTGATTTTTTAAAGTTCTTTGAATTTATTTCGTGAAATGCAAGAGTTGGAACATTTCAGTAGTGTTTTGACATGGTTTACCATATCACAGTTACATGCTCTTGATTTTTCAAAGTTCATTATGAATTTCTTTCGTGAAATGCAAGAGCTGGAATATTTCAATAGTGTTTTGTCGTGGTTTACCTTGTCACAGTTACATTCTTTTGATTTTTCAAAGTTCATTTTGGATTTCTTTCCTTGAAATGCAAGAGTTGGAATATTTCAGTAGTGTTTTGTCGTGGTTTACCTTGTCACAGTTACATTCTCTTAATTTTTCAAAATTCATTTTTTTATTTATATAGTTGAAATGCAAGAGTTGGAATATTTCAGTAGTGTTTTGTTATGGTTTACCTTGTCACAGTTACGTTTTCTTGACTTTTCAAAGTTCATTTTTATTTCTTTCGTTGAAATGCAATAGTTGGAATATTTCAGTAGTGTTTTGTCATGGTTTACCTTGCCACAGTTACATTCTCTTTATTTTTCAAAGTTTATTTTGAATTTCTTTCATTGAAATGCAAGAGTTGGAATATTTCAGTAGTGTTTTGTCATGGTTCACCTTGTCACAATTACATTGTCTTAATTTTTCAAAGTTCATTTCGGATATCTTTCGTTGAAATGCAAGAGTTGGAACATACCAGTAGTGTTTTGTCATGGTTTACCATCTAACAGATACATTTTCATTATTTTTCAAAGTTCACTTCGAATTTAATTCGTTGAAATTTCATTATTTCAGTAGTGTTTTGTCGTGGTTTACCTTGTCACAGTTACATTCTCTAAATTTTTCATAGTTCATTTTGAATTTCTTTCGTTGAACTTAAAGATTTGGATTAATTAAGTTGTGTTTTGTCTTGGTTAAACTTATTAGAGTTAAATTCCATTGATTTTTCAAATTTCATTTTTTGCATTTATTTATTAGAAATTAACGAGTTGTAATATGTCAGTAGTTTTTCTCGTTGTTTACCTTGTCACAGTTACATTCTCTTCATTTTTCAAAGTTCATTGTGGATTTCTTTCCTGGAAATGCAAGAGTTGGAACATTTCAGTAGTGTTTTGTCATGCTTTACCTTGTCACAGTTACATTCTATTGATTTTTCAAAGTTAATTTTCGATTTCTTTCATAGAAATGCACGAGTTGTAATAATTCAGTAGTGTTTTGTCATGATTTACCTTGTGACAGTCACATTCTCTCTATTTTTCAAATTTCATTTTCGTTTTGTTTCGTTGAAATGCAAGAGTTGGAATATTTCAGTAGTGTTTTGTTGTGCTTTACCGTGTCACAGTTACATTCTCTTGATTTTTCAAAGTTTATTTTTAATTTCTTTCGTGAAATACAAGAAATGGAATATTTCAGCAGTGTTTTATCGTTGGTTTACCATGTCACAGTTACATTCTCTGGATTTTTCAAAGATCATTTTGGATTTTTTTCCTTGAAATGCAAGAGTTGGAATATTTCAGTAGTGTTTTGTCGTGGTTTACCTTTTCATAGTTACATTCTCTTAATTTTTCAAAGTTCATTTTGGATTTCTTTCCTTGAAATGCAAGAGTTGGAATATTTCAGTAGTGTTTTGTCGTGGTTTACCTTGTCACAGTTACATTCTCTTGATTTTTCAAAATTAATTTTTTGAATTTCTTTCATTGAAATGCAAGAATTGGAATATTTAAGTAGTGTTTTGCCGAACTTTACCTTGTCACAATTACATTTGCTTGATTTTTCAAAGTTTATTTTGGATTTTGTTCATTGAAATTCTATAGATTTATTATTTATGTAGTTTGTTGTCATGGTTTAGCTTGTCACAGTTACATTCTCTTGATTTTTCAATGTTCATATTTTGGATTTCTTTCGTTGAAATGCAAGAGTTGGAATATTTCAGTAGTTTTTGTTATGGTGAACCTTGTCACAGTTACATTCTCTTGATTTTTCAAAGTTCATTTTGGATTTCCTTCATTGAAATGAAAGAGTTGGAATATTTCAGTAGTGTTTTGTCGTGGTTTACCTTGTCACAGTTACATTCTCTTGATTTTTCAAAGTTTATTTTGGATTTCTTTCGTTGAAATGCAAGAGTTGGAATATTTCAGTAGTGTTTTGTTGTGCTTTACCGTGTCACAGTTACATTCTCTTGATTTTTCAAAGTTTATTTTTAATTTCTTTCGTGAAATGCAAGAATTGGAATATTTCAGCAGTGTTTTATCGTTGGTTTACCATGTCACAGTTACATTCTCTTGATTTTTCAAAGATTATTTTGGATTTCTTTCCTTGAAATGCAAGAGTTTCAATATTTCAGTAGCGTTTTGTCGTGGTTTACCTTGTCACAGTTACATTCTCTTGATTTTTCAAAGTTAATTTTTTGGATTTCTTTCGTTGAAATGCAAGAGTTGGAATATTTCAGGATTGTTTTGTGATGGTTTACCTTGTCAAAGTTACATTCTCTTGATTTTTCAAAGTTTATTTTGGATTTCTTTCGTTGAAATGCAAGAGTTGGAATATTTCAGTAGTGTTTTGTCGTGGTTTACCTTGTCATAGTTACATTCTCTTGATTTTTCAAAGTTCATTTTGGATTTTTACATTCTCTTGATTTTTCAAAGTTCATTTTTAATTTCTTTCGTGAAGTGCAAGAGTTAGAATATTTCAGTAGTGTTTTGTCGTGGTTTACCTTGTCACAGTTACATTCTCTTGATTTTTCAAAGTTCATTTTGAATTTCTTTCGTGAAATGCAAGAGCTGGAATATTTCAATAGTGTTTTGTCGTGGTTTACCTTGTCACAGTTACATTCTCTTGAATTTTCAAAGTTCAGTTTGGATTTCGTTCCTTGAAATGCAAGAGTTGGAATGTTTCAGTAGTGTTTTGTCGTGGTTTACCTTGTCACAGTTACATTCTCTTGATTTTTCAAAGTTCAATGTGGATTTCTTTCATTAAAATGCAAGAGTTGGAATATTTCAGTAGTGTTTTGTCAGGGTTTACCTTGTCACAGTTACATTCTCTTGATTTTTCAAAATTCATTTTTGGATTTTTTTCGTTGAAATGCAAGAGTTGGAATATTTCAGTAGTGTTTTGTTATGGTTTACCTTGTCACAGTTACATTTTCTTGATTTTTCAAAGTTCATTTTTGAATTTCTTTCATTGAAATGCAAGAGTTGGAATATTTCAGTAGTGTTTTGTCGTGGTTTACCTTGTCACAGTTACATTCTCTTCATTTTTCAAAGTTCATTTTGGTTTTTTACATTCTCTTGATTTTTCAAAGTTCATTTTGAATTTCTTTCGTTGAAATGCAAGAGTTGGAATATTTCAGTAGTGTCTTGTTGTGCTTTACCTTGTCACTGTTATATTCTCTTAATTTTTCAAAGTTCATTTTTAATTTCTTTCGTTGAAATGCAAGAGTTGGAATATTTCAGTAGTGTTTTGTTGTGCTTTACCTTGTCACAGTTACATTCTCTTGATTTTTCAAAGTTCATTATGAATTTCTTTCGTGAAATGCAAGAGTTGGAATATGTCAGTAGTGTTTTATCGTGGTGTACCTTTTCACAATTACATTCTCTTGATCTTTCAAAGTTCATTTTGGATTTCTTTTCTTGAAATGCAAGAATTGGAATATTTCAGTATTTTTTTGTCGTGGTTTAACTTGTCACAGTTACATTCTCTTGATGTTTCAAAGTTCATTTTGAATTTATTTCCTTGAAATGAAAGATTTAGAATATTCCAATAGTCTTTAGTTAGGGCTTATATTGTCATACTTACATTATATTTCTTTTTTAAAGTTAATTTTTTGTATTTCTATCGTTGAAATTAAATAGTTTTTATATTTCAGTAGTGTTTTGTCATGGTTTACCTTGTCACAGTTACATTTTCTTGACTTTTCAAAGTTCATTTTTATTTCTTTCGTTGAAATCCAAGAGTTGGAATATTTCAGTAGTGTTTTGTCTTGGTTTACCTTGCCACAGTTACATTCTCTTTATATTTCAAAGTTCATTTTGATTTTCTTTCATTGAAATGCAAGAGTTGGAATATTTCAGTAGTGTTTTGTCGTGGTTTACCATCTCACAGTTACATTCTCTTGATTTTTCAAAGTTCATTTTGGATTTCTATCTTTGAAATGCAAGAGTTGGAATATTTCAGTAGTGTTTTATCGTGGTTTACCATCTCACAGTTACATTCTCTTGATTTTTCAAAGTTTATTTTGAATTTCTTTCATTGAAATGCTAGAGTTGGATTATTTCAGTAGTGTTTTGTCGTGGTTTACATTGTCACAGTTACATTCTCTTAATTTTTCAAAGTTCGTTTTGAATTTCTTTCGTTGAAAAGAAAGAGTCGTAATATATCAGTAGTGTTTTGTCGTGGTTTACCTTGTCACCAGTTAAATTCTATTGATTTTTAAAAGTTCTTTTTTTGGATTTATTTAGTTGAAATGCAAAAGTTGGAATATTTCAGTAGTGTTTCGTTATGGTTTACCTTGTCAAAGTTACATTCTTTTGATTTTTCAAAGTTCATTTTGGATTTCTTTCATTGAAATGCAAGAGTTGGAATATTTCAGTAGTGTTTTGTCATGGTTTACCTTGTCACAGTTACATTCTTATGATTTTTCCAAGTTCATTTTGAATTTTTTTCGTGAAATGCAAGAGTTGGAATATTTCAGAAGTGTTTTGTCGTGGTTTATAATGTCACAATTACATTTTCTTAATTTTTAAAAGTCCATTTTGAATTTTTTTCATGAAATGCAAGAGTTGGAATATTTCAGTAGTGTTTTATAAAGCTTTACCATGTTACATCTTTACGCTTTTTATTTTTCAACGCTTATTTTGGATTTTTTTCCTTGATATGCACGAAAATGAACATTTCAGTTGTTTGGTACCGTTGTTTAAATAGTCGCCTTTAACGTCCATTGATTTGTCACAGTTAATTTTTGGAATTCTTTTGTTTAAATGAAAGACTTGGAATATTTCCGTAGCGTTGTGCTATGGTTTAACTTCTCACAGTTACATTCTCTTGATTTTTCAATGTTCATTTTGGATTTCTTTCCTTGAAATGCAAGAGTTGGAATATTTTAATAATGTTTTGTCGTGGTTTACTTAGTCACAATTACATTCTCTTAATTTTTCAAAGTTCATTTTGGATATTTAAGTTATCATGATTATTCAAATTTCATTTTGTATTTCTTTCTTTGAAATGAAATAGTTGGAACATTTAAGTAGTGTTTTGTTATGGTTTGCCTTGTTACTGTTACATTCTCTTGATTTTTCAAAGTTCATTTTGAATTTCTTTCGTTGAAATGCAAGAGTTGGATTATTTCAGTAGTGTTTTGTTGTGCTTTACCTTGTCACAGTTACATTCTCTTGATTTTTCAAAGTTGATTTTGAATTTCTTTCGTGAAATGCAAGAGTTGGAATATTTCAGTAGTGTTTTATCGTGGTTTACCTTTTCACAGTTACATTCTCTTGATTTTTCAAAGTTCATTTTGGATTTCTTTCCTTGAAATGCAAGAGTTGGAATATTTCAGTAGTGTTTTTTCGTGGTTTACCTTGTCACAGTTACATTCTAATGATTTTTCGAAGTTCATTTTGAATTTCTTTCATTGAAATGCAAGAGTTGGATTATTTCGGTAGTGTTTTGTTGTGGTTTACCTTGTCACAGTTACATTCTCTTGATTTTTTCAAAGTTCTTTTTTGAATTTCTTTCGTTGAAATGCAAGAGTTGGAATAGTTCAGTAGTGTCTTGTCGTGATTTACCTTGTCACAGTTACATTCTCTTGATTTTTCAAAGTTCATTTTGGATTTCATTCGTTGAAATGCAAGGGTT
Organism: Artemia sp. Qi Xiang Cuo; assembly: GCF_049724085.1. Taxonomy (NCBI): domain Eukaryota; kingdom Metazoa; phylum Arthropoda; class Branchiopoda; order Anostraca; family Artemiidae; genus Artemia; species Artemia sp. Qi Xiang Cuo. Next base: position 7,902,322 of record NC_142808.1, on the reverse strand, counting down.
GGAATATTTCAGTAGTGTTTTGTCGTGGTTTACCTTGTCATAGTGACATTCTCTTGATTTTTCAAAGTTCATCTTGAATTTCTTTCGTTGAAATGCAAGAGTTGGAATATTTCAGTAGTGTTTTGTTGTGCTTTACCTTGTCACAGTTACATTCTCTTAATTTTTCAAAGTTCATTTTGAATTTCTTTCGTGAAATGCAAGAGTTGGAATATTTCAGTAGTGTTTTGGCATGGTTTACCATATCACAGTTACATGCTCTTGATTTTTCAAAGTTCATTATGAATTTCTTTCGTGAAATGCAAGAGTTGGAATATGTCAGTAGTGTTTTATCGTGGTGTACCTTTTCACAATTACATTCTCTTGATCTTTCAAAGTTCATTTTGGATTTCTTTTCTTGAAATGCAAGAGTTGGAATATTTCAGTATTGTTTTGTCGTGGTTTAACTTGTCACAGTTACATTCTCTTGATGTTTCAAAGTTCATTTTGGATTTCTTTCCTTGAAATGCAAGAGTTGGAATATTTCAGTAGTGTTTTGTCGTGGTTTACCTTGTCACAGTTACATTCTCTTGATTTTTCAAAGTTAATTTTTGGATTTCTATCGTTGAAATGCAAGAGTTGGAATATTTCAGTAGTGTTTTGTTATGGTTTACCTTGTCACAGTTACATTTTCTTGACTTTTCAAAGTTCATTTTTATTTCTTTCGTTGAAATCCAAGAGTTGGAATATTTCAGTAGTGTTTTGTCATGGTTTACCTTGCCACAGTTACATTCTCTTTATATTTCAAAGTTCATTTTGATTTTCTTTCTTTGAAATGCAAGAGTTGGAATATTTCAGTAGTGTTTTGTCGTGGTTTACCATCTCACAGTTACATTCTCTTGATTTTTCAAAGTTCATTTTGGATTTCTATCTTTGAAATGCAAGAGTTGGATTATTTCAGTAGTGTTTTGTCGTGGTTTACCATCTCACAGTTACATTCTCTTGATTTTTCAAAGTTCATTTTGGATTTCTATCTTTGAAATGCAAGAGTTGGAATATTTCAGTAGTGTTTTATCGTGGTTTACCTTTTCACAATTACATTCTCTTGATCTTTCAAAGTTCACTTTGGATTTCTTTCCTTGAAATGCAAGAGTTGGAATATTTCAGTAGGGTTTTTTCGTGGTTTACCTTGTCACAGTTACATTCTAATGATTTTTCGAAGTTCATTTTGAATTTCTTTCATTGAAATGCAAGAGTTGGATTATTTCGGTAGTGTTTTGTTGTGGTTTACCTTGTCACAGTTACATTCTCTTGATTTTTTCAAAGTTCTTTTTTGAATTTCTTTCGTTGAAATGCAAGAGTTGGAATAGTTCAGTAGTGTCTTGTCGTGATTTACCTTGTCACAGTTACATTCTCTTGATTTTTCAAAGTTCATTTTGGATTTCATTCGTTGAAATGCAAGGGTTGGAATATTTCAGTAGTGTTTTGTCGTGGTTTACCTTGTCATAGTGACATTCTCTTGATTTTTTAAAGTTCATCTTGAATTTCTTTCGTTGAAATGCAAGAGTAGTAATATTTCAGTAGGGTTTTGCTGTGCTTTACCTTGTCACAGTTACATTCTCTTGATTTTTCAAAGTTCACTTTGAATTTCTTTCGTGAAATGCAAGAGTTGGAATATTTAAGTAGTGTTTTGGCATGGTTTACCATATCACAGTTACATACTCTTGATTTTTCAAAGTTCATTATGAATTTCTTTCGTGAAATGCAAGAGTTGGAATATGTCAGTAGTGTTTTATCGTGGTGTACCTTTTCACAATTACATTCTCTTGATCTTTCAAAGTTCATTTTGGATTTCTTTTCTTGAAATGCAAGATTTGGAATATTTCAGTAGTTTTTTGTCGTGGTTTAACTTGTCACAGTTACATTCTCTTGATTTTTCAAAGTTCATTTTGGATTTCTTTCCTTGAAATTCAAGAGTTGGAATATTTCAGTAGTGTTTTGTCGTGGTTTACCTTGTCACAGTTACATTCTCTTGATTTTTCAAAGTTCATTTTTTGATTTCTATCGTTGAAATGCAAGATTTGGAATATTTCAGTAGTGTTTTGTTATGGTTTACCTTGTCACAGTTACATTTTCTTGACTTTTCAAAATTCATTTTTATTTCTTTCGTTGAAATCCAAGAGTTGGAATATTTCAGTAGTGTTTTGTCATGGTTTACCTTGCCACAGTTACATTCTCTTTATATTTCAAAGTTCATTTTGGTTTTCTTTCATTGAAATGCAAGAGTTGGAATATTTCAGTAGTGTTTTGTCATGGTTTACCATGTCACAGTTACATTCTCTTGATTTTTCAAAGTTCATTTTGGATTTCTATCTTTGAAATGCAAGAGTTGGAATATTTCAGTAGTGTTTTGTCATAGTTTACCATGTCACAGTTACATTCTCTTGATTTTTCAAAGTTTATTTTGAATTTCTTTCATTGAAATGCTAGAGTTGGAATATTTCGGTAGTCTTTTTTCGTGGTTTACCTTGTCACAGTTACATTCTCTTGATTTTTAAAAGTTCATTTTTTGGATTTCTTTCGTTTAAATGCAAGAGTTGGAATATTTCAGTAGTGTTTTGCTATGGTTTACCTTGTCAAAGTTACATTGTCTTGATTTTTCAAAGTTCATTTTGGATTTCTTTCATTGAAATGCAAGAGTTGGAATATTTCAGTAGTGTTTTGTCATGGTTTACCTTGTCACAGTTACATTCTCTTGATTTTTCCAAGTTCATTTTGAATTTTTTTCGTGAAATGCAAGAGTTGGAATATTTCAGAAGTGTTTTGTCGTGGTTTATAATGTCACCGTTACATTCTCTTAATTTTTCAAAGTTCATTTTGAATTTCTTTCGTGAAATGCAAGAGTTGGAATATTTCAATAGTGTTTTATCGTGGTTTACCTTGTCACAGTTACATTCTCCTGATTTTTCAAATTTCATTTTGGATTTCTTTCCTTGAAATGCAAGAGTTGGAATATTTCAGTAGTGTTTTTTGTGGTTTATCTTGTCACAGTTACATTCTCATGATTTTTCGAAGTTCATTTTGAATTTCTTTCATTGAAATGCAAGAGTTGGATTATTTCGGTAGTGTTTTGTTGTGGTTTACCTTGTCACAGTTACATTCTCTTGATTTTTTCAAAGTTCTTTTTTGAATTTCTTTCGTTGAAATGCAAGAGTTGGAATAGTTCAGTAGTGTCTTGTCGTGATTTACCTTGTCACAGTTACATTCTCTTGATTTTTCAAAGTTCATTTTGAATTTCTTTCGTTGAAATGCAAGAGTTGGAATATTTTAGTAGTGTCTTGTCTTGGTTTACCTTGTCACAGTTACATTCCCTTAATTTTTCAAAGTTCATTTTGGATTTCATTCGTTGAAATGCAAGGGTTGGAATATTTCAGTAGTGTTTTGTCGTGGTTTACCTTGTCAGAGTGACATTCTCTTGATTTTTCAAAGTTCATATTGAATTTCTATCGTTGAAAATCAAGAACTGGAATAGTTCAGTTGTGTCTTGTCGTGGTATACCTTGTCATAGTTACATTCTCTTAATTTTTCAAAGTTCATTTTGGATTTCTTTCGTTGAAATAAAAGAGTTGGAATATTTAACTAGTGTTTTGTTGTGGTTTATCTTGTCACATTTACATTCTCTTGATTTTTCAAAGTTCATTTTGAATTTCTTTCATTTAAATGCAAGAGTTGGAATATTTCAGTAGTGTTTTGTCGTGGTTTACCATCTCACAGTTACATTCTCTTGATTTTTCAAAGGTCATTTTGGATTTCTTTCGTTGAAATGCAAGAGTTGGAATATTTCAGTAGTGTTTTGTCATGGTTTACCATGTCACAGTTACATTCTCTTGATTTTTCAAAGTTCATTTTGAATTTCTTTCATTAAAATGCAAGAGTTGGATTATTTTAGTAGTGTTTTGTCGTGGTTTACCTTGTCATACTTACATTCTCTTGATTTTTCAAAGTTCATTTTGAATTTCTTTCATTGAAATGCAAGAGTTGGATTATTTCAGTAGTGTTTTGTTGTGGTTTACCTTGTCATACTTACATTCTCTTGATGATTCAAAGTTCATTTTGAATTTCTTTCGTTGAAATGCAAGAGTTGGAATATTTAAGTAGTGTTTTGTTGTGCTTTACCTTGTCACAGTTACATTCTCTTAGTTTTTCAAAGTTCATTTTGAATTTCTTTCGTTGAAATGCAAGAGTTGGAATATTTAAGTAGTGTTTTGTTGTGCTTTACCTTGTCACAGTTACATTCTTTTGATTTTTTCAAAGTTCTTTTTTGAATTTCTTTCGTTGAAATGCAAGAGTTTGAATATTTCAGTAGTGTTTTGTCATGGTTTACCTTGTCACAGTTACATTCTCTTGATTTTTCAAAGTTCATTTTGAATTTCTTTCATTAAAATGCAAGAGTTGGATTATTTTAGTAGTGTTTTGTCGTGGTTTACCTTGTCACAGTAACATTCTCATGATTTTTCAAAGTTCATTTTGAATTTCTTTCATTGAAATGCAAGAGTTGGATTATTTCAGTAGTGTTTTGTTGTGGTTTACCTTGTCATACTTACATTCTCTTGATGATTCAAAGTTCATTTTGAATTTCTTTCGTTGAAATGCAAGAGTTGGAATATTTAAGTAGTGTTTTGTTGTGCTTTACCTTGTCACAGTTACATTCTCTTAGTTTTTCAAAGTTCTTTTTTGAATTTCTTTCGTTGAAATGTAAGAGTTGGAATATTTCAGTAGTGTTTTGTCGGGATTAACCTTGTCACAGTTACATTCTCTTAATTTTTCAAAGTTCACTTTGGATTTCTTTCGTTGAAATGCAAGAGTTGGAATATTCTAGTAGTGTTTTGCCGTAGTTTACCATGCCACAGTTACACTCTCTAGATTTTTCAAAGTTCATTTTGAATTTCTTTCGTTGAAATGCAAGAGTTGGAATATTTCAGTAGTGTTTTGTCATGGTTTACCTTGTCACAGTTACATTCTCTTGATTTTTCAAAGTTCATTTTGTATTTATTTCATTGAAATGCTAGTGTTGGATTATTTCAGTAGTGTTTTGTTGTGGTTTTACCTTTTCACACTTATATTCTCTTGATTTTTCGAAGTTCATTTTGGATTTCTTTCGTTGAAATGCAAGAGTTGGAATATTTCAGTAGTGTTTTGTTGTGCCTTACCTTGTCACAGTTACATTCTCTTGATTTTTTTAAAGTTCTTTTTTGAATTTCTTTTGTTGAAATGCAAGAGTTGGAATATTTCAGTAGTGTCTTGTCGTGATTTACCTTGTCACAGTTACATTCTCTTAATTTTTCAAAGCTCATTTTGAATTTCTTTAGTTGAAATGCATGAGTTTGAATATTTCAGTAGTGTTTTGTTGTGCTTTACCTTGTCAGAGTTACATTCTCTTGATTTTTCAAAGTTCATTTTGAATTTCTTTCATTGAAATGCAAGAGTTGGAATATTTTAGTAGTGTTTTTGTCGTGGTTTACCTTGTCACAGTTACATTCTCTTGATTTTTCAAAGTTCATTTTGAATTTCTTTCGTTGAAATAAAAGAGTTGGAATATTTCAGTAGTGTTTTGTTGTAATTTACCTTGTCACAGTTACATTCTCTTGAATTTTAAAGTTCATTTTGAATTTCTTTCGTGAAATGCAAGACTTGGAATATTTCAGTAGTGTTTTGGCATGGTTTACCATATCACAGTTACATGCTCTTGATTTTTCAAAATTCATTTTGAATTTCTTTCGTGAAACGCAAGAGTTGGAATATTTCAGTAGTGTTTTATAGTGGTTTACCTTTTCACAATTACATTCTATTGATTTTTCAAAGTTTATTTTGGATTTCCTTCCTTGAAATGCAAGAGTTGGAATATTACAGTAGTGTTTTGTCGTTGTTTACCTTTTCACTGGTATATTCTCTTAATTTTTCATAGTTTATTGTGGGTTTATTTACGTGAAATGTAAGAGTTGGTATATTTCAGTAGTGTTTTGTCGTGGTTTATGTTGTCACAGTTACATTCTCTTAATTTTTTCAAACTTCATTTTTGGATTTCTATCATTGAAATGCAAGAGTTGGAATATTTCAGTAGTGTTTTGTCTTTGTTTACCATGTCACAGTTACATTCTATTGATTTTTCAAAGTTAATTTTTTGAATTTCTTTCGTTGAAATGCAAGAGTTGGTATATTTCACTATTGTTTTGTTATGTTTTACCTTGTCACAGTTACATTCTCTTTATTTTTCAAAGTTCATTTTGAATTTCTATCATTGAAATGCAAGAGTTGGAATATTTCAGTAGTCTTTTGTCGTGGTTTACCATCTCACAGTTACATTCTCTTGATTTTTCAAAGTTCATTTTGGATATCTTTCGTTGAAATGCAAGAGTTGGAATATTTCAGTAGTGTTTTATAGGGGTTTACCTTTTCACAATTACGTTCTCTTGATCTTTCAAAGTTCATTTTGGATTTCCTTCCTTGAAATGCAAGAGTTGGAATATTTCAGTAGTGTTTTGTCATGGTTTACCTTGTCACAGTTACATTCTCTTGATTTTTCAAAGTTCATTTTTGATTTTTTTCCTTGAAATGCAAGAGTTGGAATATTTCAGTAGTGTTTTGTCGTGGTTTACCTTGTCACAGTTACATTCTCTTAATTTTTCAAAGTTCAATTTTTTATTTCTTTCGTTGAAATGCATGAGTTGGAATATTTCAGTAGTGTTTTGTTATGGTTTACCTTGCCACAGTTACATTCTCTTTATTTTTCAAAGTTCATTTTGAATTTCTATCATTGAAATGCAAGAGTTGGAATATTTCAGTAGTGTTTTTTCGTGGTTTACCTTGTCACAGTTACATTCTCATGATTTTTCGAAGTTCATTTTGAATTTCTTTCATTGAAATGCAAGAGTTGGATTATTTCGGTAGTGTTTTGTTGTGGTTTACCTTGTCACAGTTACATTTCTTGATTTTTTAAAAGTTCTTTTTTGAATTTCTTTTTTTGAAATGCAAGAGTTGGAATATTTCAGTAGTGTCTTGTCGTGATTTACCTTGTCACAGTTACATTCTCTTAATTTTTCAAAGTTCATTTTGAATTTCTTTCGTTGAAATGCAAGATTTGGAATATTTCAGTAGTATTTTGTTGTACTTTACCTTGTCACAGTTAGATTCTCTTGATTTTTTAAGTTCATTTTGAATTTCTTTCATTGAAATGCAAGAGTTGGAATATTTTAGTAGTGTCTTGTCGTGGTTTACCTGGTCACAGTTACATTCTCTTGATTTTTCAAAGTTCATTTTGGATTTCATTCGTTGAAATGCAAGGGTTGGAATATTTCAGTAGTGTTTTGTCGTGGTTTACCATGTCACAGTTACATTCTCTTGATTTTTCAAAGTTCATTTTGGATTTCTTTAGTTGAAATGCAAGAGTTGGAATATTTCAGTAGTGTTTTGTCGTGGTTTACCTTGTCACAGTTACATTCTCTTGATTTTTCAAAGTTCATTTTGAATTTCTTTCATTAAAATGCAAGAGTTGGATTATTTTAGTAGTGTTTTGTCGTGGTTTACCTTGTCACAGTAACATTCTCATGATTTTTCAAAGTTCATTTTGAATTTCTTTCATTGAAATGCAAGAGTTGGATTATTTCAGTAGTGTTTTGTTGTGGTTTACCTTGTCATACTTACATTCTCTTGATGATTCATAGTTCATTTTGAATTTCTTTCGTTGAAATGCAAGAGTTGGAATATTTAAGTAGTGTTTTGTTGTGCTTTACCTTGTCACAGTTACATTCTCTTAGTTTTTCAAAGTTCATTTTGAATTTCTTTCGTTGAAATGCAAGAGTTGGAATATTTAAGTAGTGTTTTGTTGTGCTTTACCTTGTCACAGTTACATTCTTTTGATTTTTTCAAAGTTCTTTTTTGAATTTCTTTCATAGAAATGCAAGAGTTGGAATATTTCAGTAGTGTTTTGTCGTGGTTTACCATCTCACAGTTACATTATCTTGATTTTTCAAAGTTCATTTTGAATTTCTTCCGTTGAAATGCAAGAGTTGGAATATTTCAGTTGTGTTTTGTCGTGGTTTAGCATGTCACAGTTACATTCTCTTAATTTTTCAAAGTACATTTTGAATTTCTTTCATTAAAATGCAAGAGTTGGATTATTTCAGTAGTGTTTTGTCGTAGTTTACCTTATCACAATTACATTCTCATGATTTTTCAAACTTCATTTTGAATTTCTTTCATTGAAATGCAAGAGTTGGATTATTTCAGTAGTGTTTTGTTGTGGTTTACCTTGTCATACTTACATTCTCTTGATGATTCAAAGTTCATTTTGAATTTCTTTCGTTGAAATGCAAGAGTTGGAATATTTAAGTAGTGTTTTGTTGTGCTTTACCTTGTCACAGTTACATTCTCTTAATTTTTCAAAGTTCTTTTTTGAATTTCTTTCGTTGAAATGCAAGAGTTGGAATATTTCAGTAGTGTTTTGTCGGGGTTTACCTTGTCACAGTTACATTCTCTTAATTTTTCAAAGTTCATTTTGGATTTCTTTCGTTGAAATGCAAGAGTTTGAATATTTCAGTAGTGTTTTGCCGTAGTTTACCATGCCACAGTTATATTCTCTAGATTTTTCAAAGTTCATTTTGAATTTCTTTCGATGAAATGCAAGAGTTGGAATATTTCAGTAGTTTTTTGTCTTGGTTTACCTTGTCACAGTTACATTCTCTTGATTTTTAAAAGTTCATTTTGTATTTCTTTCATTGAAATGCTAGTGTTGGATTATTTCAGTAGTGTTTTGTTGTGGTTTACCTTGTCACACTTATATTCTCTTGATTTTTCGAAGTTCATTTTGGATTTCTTTCGTTGAAATGCAAGAGTTGGAATATTTCAGTAGTGTTTTGTTGTGCCTTACCTTGTCACAGTTACATTCTCTTGATTTTTTAAAAGTTCTTTTTTGAATTTCTTTTGTTGAAATGCAAGAGTTGGAATATTTCAGTAGTGTCTTGTCGTGATTTACCTTGTCACAGTTACATTCTCTTAATTTTTCAAAGTTCATTTTTAATTTCTTTCGTTGAAATGCATGAGTTTGAATATTTCGGTAGTGTTTGGTTGTGCTTTACCTTGTCAGAGTTACATTCTCTTGAATTTTTCAAAGTTCATTTTGAATTTCTTTCATTGAAATGAAAGAGTTGGAATATTTCAGTAGTGTATTGTCGTGGTTTACCTTGTCACAGTTACATTCTCTTGATTTTTCAAAGTTCATTTTGAATTTCTCTCGTTGAAATAAAAGAGTTGGAATATTTCAGTAGTGTTTTGTTGTAGTTTACCTTGTCACAGTTACATTCTCTTGATTTTTCAAAGTTCATTTTGAATTTCTTTCGTGAAATGCAAGACTTGGAATATTTCAGTAGTGTTTTGGCATGGTTTACCATATCACAGTTACATGCTCTTGATTTTTCAAAATTCATTTTGAATTTCTTTCGTGAAACGCAAGAGTTGGAATATTTCAGTAGTGTTTTATAGTGGTTTACCTTTTCACAATTACGTTCTCTTGATCTTTCAAAGTTCATTTTGGATTTCCTTCCTTGAAATGCAAGAGTTGGAATATTTCAGTAGTGTCTTGTCGTGGTTTACCTTGTCACAGTTACATTCTCTTGATTTTTCAAAGCTAATTTTGGATTTCTTTCCTTTAAATGCTAGAGTTCTAATATTTCAGTAGTGTTTTGTCGTGGTTTATGTTGTCACAGTTACATTCTCTTAATTTTTCAAACTTCATTTTTGGATTTCTATCATTGAAATGCAAGAGTTGGAATATTTCAGTAGTGTTTTGTTATGGTTTACCTTGTCACAGTTACATTCTCTTGATTTTTCAAAGTTAATTTTTTATTTCTTTCGTTGAAATGCATGAGTTGGAATATTTCAGTAGTGTTTTGTTATGGTTTACCTTGCCACAGTTACATTCTCTTTATTTTTCAAAGTTCATTTTGTATTTCTATCATTGAAATGCAAGAGTTGGAATATTTCAGTAGTGTTTTGTCGTGGTTTACCATCTCACAGTTACATTCTCTTGATTTTTCAAAGTTCATTTTGGATATCTTTCGTTGAAATGCAAGAGTTGGAATATTTCAGTAGTGTTTTATAGTGGTTTACCTTTTCACAATTACGTTCTCTTGATCTTTCAAAGTTCATTTTGGATTTCCTTCCTTGAAACGCAACAGTTGGAATATTTCAGTAGTGTTTTCTCATGGTCTACCTTGTCACATTTACATTCTCTTGATTTTTCAAAGTTCATTTTGGATGTTATTCATTGAAATGCAACAGTTGGAACATTTCAGTGGTGTTTTTTCATTGTTTACCTTCTCACAGTTAAATTCTCTTAATTTTTCAAAGTTCATTTTTTATTTCTTTCGTTGAAATGCATGAGTTGGAATATTTCAGTAGTGTTTTGTTATGGTTTACCTTTGCCACAGTTACATTCTCTTTATTTTTCAAAGTTCATTTTGAATTTCTTTCATTGAAATGCAAGAGTTGGAATATTTCATTAGTGTTTTGTCGTGGTTTACCATGTTACAGTTACATTCTCTTGATTTTTCAAAGTTCATTTTGGATATCTTTCGTTGAAATGCAAGAGTTGGAACATTTCAGTAGTGTTTTGTCATGGTTTACCATGTCACAGTTACATTCTATTGATTTTTCAAAGTTCATTTTGAATTTCTTTCATTGAAATGAAAGAGTTGGATTATTTCAGTAGTGTTTTGTCGTGGTTTACCTTGTCACAGTTACATTCTCTTAATTTTTCAAAGTTTATTTTGAATTTCTTTCGTTGAAATGCAAGAGTTGGAATATTTCAGTAGTGTTTTGTCGTGGTTTACATTGTCACAATTACATTCTCATGATTTTTCAAAGTTCATTTAAAATTTCTTTCATTGAAATGCAAGAGTTGGATTATTTCAGCAGTATTTTGTTGTGGTTTACCTTGTCACACTTACATTCTCTTAATTTTTCAAAGTTCATTTTGCATTTCTTTCGTTGAAATGCAAGAGTTGGAGTATTTCAGTAGTGTTTTGTCATGGTTTACCTTGTCACAGTTACTTTCTCTTGATTTTTCAAAGTTGATTTTGAATTTATTTCGTTGAAATGCAAGAGTTGGAATATTTAATTAGTGTTTTGTTGTGCTTTACCTTGTCACAGTTACATTCTCTTGATTTTTTCAAAGTTCTTTTTTGAATTTCTTTCGTTGAAATGCAAGAGTTTGAATATTTCAGTAGTGTCTTGTCGTGATATACCTTTTCACAGTTACATTCTCTTAATTTTTCAAAGTTCATTTGGGATTTCTTTCGTTGAAATGTAAGAGTTGGAATATTTCAGTAGTGTTTTGTCATGGTTTACCATGTCACAGTTACATTCTCTTGATTTTTCAAAGTTCATTTGGGATTTCTTTCGTTGAAATGTAAGAGTTGGAATATTTCAGTAGTGTTTTGTCATGGTTTACCATGTCACAGTTACATTCTCTTGATTTTTAAAAGTTCATTTTGAATTTCTCTCGTTGAAATGCAAGAGTTGGAATATTTCAGTAGTGTTTTGTTGTGCTTTACGTTGTCACAGTTACATTCTCTTGATTTGTGTGTGTGTTTGTGTGTGTGTTCCAACTCTTGCATGTCAAGGAAAGAAATTCAAAATGAAATTTGAAAAATCAAGAGAATGTAACTGTGACAAGGTAAACCACGACAAAAACACTACTGAAATATTCCAACTCTTGCATTTCAACGAAAGAAATTCAAGATGAACTTTAAAAATCAAGAGAATGTCACTGTGACAAGGGAAATCATGACAAAACACTACTGAAATATTCCAACCCTTGCATTTCACGAAAGAAATTCAAAATAAACTTTGAAAAATCAAGAGAATGTAACTGTGACAAGGTAAACCACGACAAAAACACTACTGAAATATTCCAACCCTTGCATTTCAACGAAAGAAATCCAAAATGAACTTTGAAAAATCAAGAGAATGTAAGTGTGACAAGGTAAACCACGACAATACACTACTGAAATAATCCAACTCTTGCATTTCAAAGAAAGAAATTCAAAATGAAGTTTGAAAAATCAAGAGAATGTAACTTTGACAAGTTAAAGCACAACAAAACACTACTGAAATATTCCAACTCTTGCATTTCAACGAAAGAAATTCAAAAAAGAACTTTGAAAAAATCGAGAGAATGTAACTGTGACAACGTAAAGCACAAAAAACACTACTTAAATATTCCAACTCTTGCATTTCAACGAAAGAAATTCAAAATGAGCTTTGAAAAATTAAGAGAATGTAACTATGACAAGGTAAACCATGACAAAACACTACTGAAATATTCCTTGCATTTCAACGAAACAAATCCAAAATGAAGTTTGAAAAATCAAGAGAATATAAGTGTGACAAGGTATACCACCACAAAACACTACTGAAATAATCCAACTCTTGCATTTCAATGAAAGAAATTCAAAATGAACTTTGAAAAATCATGAGAATGTAACTATGACAAGGTAAACCATGACAAAACACTACTGAAATATTCCAACTCTTGCATTTCAAGGAAAGAAATCTAAAATGAACTTTGAAAGATCAAGAGAATGTAATTGTGAAAAGGTAAACCACGACAAAACACTACTGAAATATTCCAACTCTTGCATTTCACGAAAGGAATTCAAAATAAACTTTGAAAAATCAAGAGAATGTAACTGTGATATGGTAAACCATGACAAAACACTACTGAAATATTTCAACTCTTGCATTTAACGAAAGAAATTCAAAATGAACTTTGAAACATCAAGAGAATGTAACTGTGACGAGGTAACGCACGACAAGATACTACTGAAATATACCGACTCGTGCATTTCAACAAAAGAAATTCAAAAAATGAATTTTGAAAAATCAAGAGAATGTAACTGTGTCAAGGTAAAGCACAACAACACACTACTGAAATATTCCAACTCTTGCATTTCAATGAAAAAAAATTCAAAATAAACTTTGAAAAATCAAGAGAATGTAAAACCCCGAAATGAACTTTTAAAAATCAAGAGAATGTAACTGTGACAAGGTAAACCACGACAAAACACTACTGAAATATTCAAACTCTTCCATTTCAAGGAAAAAAATCCAAAAATGAACTTTGAAAACTCAAGGGAATTTAACTATGAGAAGGTGAACCATGACAAAACACTACTGTAATATTCTACCTCTCTCATTTTTACAACAGAAATCCAAAATGAACTTTGAAAAATCAAGAGAATGTAAATGCGAGAAGGTAAGCCATGACAAAACACTACTGAAATATTCCAGCTCTTGCACTTCAACGAAAGAAATTCAAAAAATGAGCTTTGAAAAATCAAGAGAATGTAACTTTGACAAGGTAAACCATAACAAAACACTACTGAACACTACTCTTTCATTTCAACGAAGGAAATCCAAAAAATGAACTTTGAAAAATCAAGAGAATGTAATTGTGACAGGGTAAACCAGGACAAACACTACTGAAATATTCCAACTCTTGCATTTCAAGAAAAGAAATCCAAAATAAACTTTGAAAAATCAAGAGAATGTAACTGTGACAAGGTAAACCACGACAAAACACTATTGAAATATTCCAACTCCTGCATTTCACGAAAGAAATTCAAAATGAACTTTGAAAAATAGAGAATGTAAAAATCTAAAATGAACTTTGAAAAATCAAGAGAATGTAACTGTGACAAGGTAAACCATGACAAAACACTACTGAAATATTCCAACTCTTGCATTTCAATGAAAGAAATCAAAAATGAACTTTGAAAATCAAGAGAATGTAACTTTGACAAGGTAAACCATAACAAAACACTACTGAAATATTCCAACTCTTTCATTTCAACGACAGAAATCCAAAAAATGATTTTTGAAAAATCAAGAGAATGTAACTGTGACAAGGTAAACCACGACAAAACACTACTGAAATAATCCAACTCTTGCATTTCAATGAAAGAAATTCAAAATGTACTTTGAAAAATCAAGAGAATGTAACTGTGACATGGTAAACCATGACAAAACACTACTGAAATATTCCAACTATTGCATTTCAACGAAAGAAATCCCAAATGAACTTTGAAGAATCAAGAGAATGTAACTGTGAGATGGTAAACCACGACAAAACACTACTGAAATATTCCAACTCTTGCATTTTAATGAAAGAAATTCAAAATGAACTTTGAAAAATAAAGAGAATGTAACTATGGCAAGGTAACCCATGACAAAACACTACTGAAATATTCCAACTCTTGCATTTCAACGAAAGAAATTCAAAATGAACTTTGAAAATTAAGAGAATGTAACTGTGACAAGGTAAACCACGACAAAACACTACTGAAATAATCCAACTCTGGCATTTCAATGAAAGAAATTCAAAATGAACTTTGAAAAATCAAGAAAATGTAACTGTGACATGGTAAACCATGACAAAACACTACTGAAATATTCCAACTCTTGCATTTCAACGAAAGAAATCCCAAATGAACTTTGAAAAATAAAGAGAATGTAACTGTGGCAAGGTAAACCATGAAAAAACACTACTGAAATATTCCAACTCTTGCATTTCAACGAAAGAAATAAAAAATGAACTTTGAAAAATCAAGAGAATGTAACTGTGAGAAGGTAAATCGTAACAAAACACTACTGAAATATTCCAACTTTTGCCTTTCAACGATAGAAATCCAAAAATGAACTTTGAAAAATCAAGAAAATGTAACTGTGATAAGGTAAATCCCGACAAAACACTACTGAAATATTCCAATTCTTGCATTTCAAGGAAAGAAATCCAAAAAGAACTTTGAAAGATCAAGAGAATGTAATTGTGAAAAGGTAAACCACGATAAAACACTACTGAAATATTCCAACTCTTGCTTTTCACGAAAGAAATCCAAAATGAACTTTGAAAAATCAAGAGTATGTAACAGTGATATGGTAAACCATGCCAAAACACTACTGAAATATTCCAACTCTTGCATTTCACGAAAGAAATTCAAAGTGAACTTTGAAAAATCAAGAGAGTGTAACTGTGACAAGGTAAAGCACAACAAAACACTACTGAAATATTTCAACTCTTGCATTTCAACGAAAGAAATCCAAAATGAACTTTGAAAAATCAAGAGAATGTAACATTGAAAAGGTAAAGCACAACAAGACACTACTTCAATATTCCAACTGCTGCATTTCAACGAAAGATATCGAAAATGAATATTAAAAAATCATGGTAATGTGAAAATACAAAATGGAATTTCAAAAGTTAGGAAAGTGTAACTTTGACATGGTCAACCACGGTAAGACACTTCAAAAATATTCCATCTCTTTCATTTCAAGGAAAGAAATCCAAAATGAACTTTGAAAAATCTAGAGAATGTAACTGTGAGAAGGTAAACCATGAAAAAACACTACTGAAATTTTCCAACTCTTGCATTTAAACGAATGAAATCCAAAAATGAACTTTGAAAAATCAAGAGAATGTAACTGTGACAAGATAAACCATGACAAAACACTACTGAAATATTCCAAATCTTGAATTTCAAGGAAATAAATCTAAAATGAACTTTGAAAAATCAAGAGAATGTAACTGTGACAAGGTAAACCATGACGCCACACTACTGAAATATTCCAACTCTTGCATTTCAAGGAAAGAAATCCATAATGAACTTTGAAAAATCAAGAGAATGTAACTGTGACAAGGTAAACCACGATAAAACACTATTGAAATATTCCAACTCTTGCATTTCACGAAAGAAATTCAAAATGAACTTTGAAAAATCAAGAGAATGTAGCTGTGACAAGGTAAACCACAACAAAACACTACTAAAATATTCCAACTCTTGTATTTCACGAAAGAAATTCAAAATGAACTTTGAAAAATCAAGAGAATGTAAAAATACAAAATTAACTTTGAAAAATCAAGAAAATGTAACTGTGACAAGGTAAACCATGACAAAACACTACTGAAATATTCCAACTCTTGCATTTCAACGAAAGAAATTCAAGATGAACTTTAAAAATCAAGAGAATGTCACTGTGACAAGGGAAACCACGACAAAACACTACTGAAGTATTCCAACCCTTGCATTTCACGAAAGAAATTCAAAATGAACTTTGAAAAATCAAGAGAATGTAACTGTGACAAGGTAAACCATGACAAAACACTACTGAAATATTCCAACTCTTGCATTTCAACGAAAGAAATTCAAAAAAGAACTTTGAAAAAATCAAGAGAATGTTACTCTGACAAGGTAAAGCACAACAAAACACTACTTAAATCTTCCAACTCTTGCATTTCAACGAAAGAAATTCAAAATGAACTTTGAAAAATTAAGAGAATGTAACTGTGACAAGGTAAACCGTGACAAAACACTACTGAAATATTCCTTGCATTTCAACGAAAGAAATCCAAAATGAACTTTGAAAAATCAAGAGAATGTAAGTGTGACAAGGTAAACCACCACAAAACACTACTGAAATAATCCAACTCTTGCATTTCAATGAATGAAATTCAAAATGAACTTTGAAAAATCATGAGAATGTAATTGTGACAAGGTAAACCATGACAAAACACTACTGAAACATTCCAACTCTTGCATTTCACGAAAGAAATTCAAAATGAACTTTGAAAAATCAAAAGCATGTAACTGTGATATGGTAAACCATGCCAAAACACTACTGAAATATTCCAACTTTTGCATTTCACGAAAGAAATTAAAAATGAACTTTGAAAAATCAAGATAATGTAACTGTGACAAGGTAAAGCACAACAAGACACTACTGAAATATTCCAACTCTTGCATTTCAACGAAAGAAATCCAAAATGAACTTTGAAAAATCAGGAGAATGTAACAGTGACAAGGTAAAGTACAACAAGACACTACTGAAATATTCCAACCCTTGCATTTCAAAGAAAAAAAAAATTCAAAATAAATTTTGAAAAATCAAGAGAGATGTAAAAATCCGAAATGAACTTTGAAAAATCAAGCGAATGTAACTGTGACAAGGTAAACCACGACAAAACACTACTGAAATATTCCAACTCTTGCATTTCAACCAAAGAAATCCAAAATGAACTTTGAAAAATCAAGAGAATGTAAAAGTGACAAGGTAAAGCACAACAATGCACTACTGAAATATTCCAACTCTTGCATTTCACGAAAGAAATTCAAAATGAAGTTTGAACAATCAGGAGAATGTAAAAATCCAAAATGAACTTTGAAAAATCAAGAAAATGTAACTGTGACAAGGTAAACCACGACAAAACACTACTGAAATATTCCAACTCTTGCATTTAAAGGAAAGAAATCCAAAATGAACTTTGAAAAATCTAGAGAATGTAACTATGAGAAGGTAAACCATAACAAAACACTACTGAAATATTCCAACTCTTGCATTTCAACGAAAGAAATCCAAAAATGAACTTTGAAAAATCAAGAAAATGTAACTGTGACAAGGTAAACCATGACAAAACACTACTGAAATATTCCAACTCTTGCATTTCAAGGAAGGAAATCCAAAATGAACTTTGAAAAATCAAGAGAATGTAACTGTGACAAGGTAAACCATGACGCCACACTACTGAAATATTCCAACTCTTGCATTTCAAGGAAAGAAATCCATAATGAACTTTGAAAAATCAAGAGAATTTAACTGTGACAAGGTAAACCACGATAAAACACTATTGAAATATTCCACCTCTTGCATTTCACGAATGAAATTCAAAATGAACTTTGAAAAATCAAGAGAATGTAACTGTGACATGGTAAACCACGACAAAACACTACTGAAATATTCCAACTCTTGCATTTCACGAAAGAAATTCAAAATGAACTTTGAAAAATCAAGAGAATGTAAGAGTGACAAGGTAAACCACCACAAAACACTACTGAAATAATCCAACTCTTGCATTTCAATGAATGAAATTCAAAATGAACTTTGAAAAATCATGAGAATGTAACTGTGACAAGGTAAACCACGACAAGACACTACTGAAATATTCCAACTCTTGCATTTCACGAAAGAAATTCAAAATGAACTTTGAAAAATCAAAAGCATGTAACAGTGATAAGGTAAACCATGCCAAAACACTACTGAAATATTCCAACTTTTGCATTTCACGAAAGAAATTCAAGATGAACTTTGAAAAATCAAGAGAATGTAACTGTGACAAGGTAAAGCACAACAAAACACTACTGAAATATTCCAACTCTTGCATTTCAACGAAAGAAATCCAAAATGAACTTTGAAAAATCAAGAGAATGTAACAGTGACAAGGTAAAGTACAACAAGACACTACTGAAATATTCCAACCCTTGCATTTCAAAGAAAAAAAATTCAAAATAAACTTTGAAAAATCAAGAGAATGTAAAAATCCGAAATGAACTTTGAAAAATCAAGCGAATGTAACTGTGACAAGGTAAACCACGACAAAACACTACTGAAATATTCCAACTCTTGCATTTCAAGGAAAGAAATCCATAATGAACTTTGAAAAATCAAGAGAATGTAACAGTGACAATGTAAAGCACAACAAGACACAACTGAAATATTAAAACTCTTGCATGTCAACGAAAGAAATCCAAAATGAACTTTGTAAAATTATGAGACTGTAAAATCCAAAATAAACTTTAAAAAGTCAAGAGAATGTAACTGTGACAATGTAAACCACGACAAAACACTACTGAAATATTCTAACTCTTGTATTTAAATGAAAGAAATCCAAAATGAACTTTGAAAAATCTAGAGAATGTAACTATGAGAAGGTAAACCATAACAAAACACTACTGAAATATTCCAACTCTTGCATTTCAACGAAAGAAATCCAAAAATGAACTTTGAAAAATCAAGAAAATGTAACTGTGACAAGGTAAACCAAGACAAAACACTACTGAAATATTCCAACTCTTGCATTTCAAGGAAGGAAATCCAAAATGAACTTTGAAAAATCAAGAGAATGTAACTGTGACAAGGTAAACCATGACGCCACACTACTGAAATATTCCAACTCTTGCATTTCAAGGAAAGAAATCCATAATGAACTTTGAAAAATCAAGAGAATTTAACTGTGACAAGGTAAACCACGATAAAACACTATTGAAATATTCCACCTCTTGCCTTTCACGAATGAAATTCAAAATGAACTTTGAAAAATCAAGAGAATGTAACTGTGACATGGTAAACCACGACAAAACACTACTGAAATATTCCAACTCTTGCATTTCACGAAAGAAATTCAAAATGAACTTTGAAAAATCAAGAGAATGTAAAAATCTAAAATGAACTTTGAAAAATCAAGAGAATGTAACTGTGACAAGGCAAACCATGACAAAACACTACTGAAATATTCCAACTCTTGCATTTCAACGAAAGAAATTCAAGATGAACTTTAAAAATCAAGAGAATGTCACTGTGACAAGGGAAACCACGACAAAACACTACTGAAGTATTCCAACCCTTGCATTTCACGAAAGAAATTCAAAATGAACTTTGAAAAATCAAGAGAATTTAACTGTGACAAGGTAAACCATGACGAAACACTACTGAAATATTCCAACTCTTGCATTTCAACGAAAGAAATTCAAAAAAGAACTTTGAAAAAATCAAGAGAATGTAACTGTGACAAGGTAAAGCACAACAAAACACTACTTAAATATTCCAACTCTTGCATTTCAACGAAAGAAATTCAAAATGAACTTTGAAAAATTAAGAGAATGTAACTGTGACAAGGTAAACCGTGACAAAACACTACTGAAATATTCCTTGCATTTCAACGAAAGAAATCCAAAATGAACTTTGAAAAATCAAGAGAATGTAAGTGCGACAAGGTAAATCACAACAAAACACTACTGAAATAATCCAACTCTGGCATTTCAATTAAGGAAATTCAAAATGAACTTTGAAAAATCATGAGAATGTAACTTTGACAAGGTAAACCACGACAAAACACTACTGAAATAATCCAACTCTTGCATTTCACGAAAGAAATTCAAAATAAACTTTGAAAAATCAAGAGCATGTAACTGTGATATGGTAAACCATGCCAAAACACTACTGAAATATTCCAACACTTGCATTTCACGAAAGAAATTCAAAATGAAATTTGAAAAATCAAGAGAATGTAACTGTGACAAGGTAAAGCACAAAAAAACACTACTGAAATATTCCAACTCTTGCATTTCAACGAAAGAAATCCAAAACGAACTTTGAAAAATCAAGAGAACGTAACTGTGAGAAGGTAAACCATAACAAAACACTACTGAAATATTCCAACTCTTGCATTTCAACGAAAGAAATCCAAAAAATGAACTTTGAAAAATCGAGAGAATGTAACTGTGACAAGGTAAACCATGACAAAAAACTACTGAAATATTTCAACTCTTGCATTTCAAGGAAAGAAATCCAAAATGAACTTGGAAAAATCAAGAGAATGTAACTGTGACAAGGTAAACCACGACAAAACACTATTGAAATAATCCAACTCTTGCATTTCAAGGAAAGAAATCCAAAATGAACTTTGAAAAATCAAGAGAATGTAACTGTGACATGGTAAACCAAGACAAAACACTACTGAAATATTCCAATTCTTGAATTTTAAGGAAAGAAATCCAAAATGAACTTTGAAAAATCAAGAGAATGTAACTGTGACAAGGTAAACCCTGACAAACCACTATTGAAATATTCCAACTCTTGCATTTCACGAAAGAAATTCAAAATGAACTTTGAAAAATCAAAAGAATGTAACTGTGATATGGTAAACCATGCCAAAACACTACTGAAATATTCCAACTTTTGCATTTCACGAAAGAAATTCAAAATGAACTTTGAAAAATCAAGAGAATGTAACTGTGACAAGGTAAAGCACAACAAAACACTACTGAAATATTCCAACTCTTGCATTTCAACGAAAGAATTCCAAAATGAACTTTGAAAAATCAAGAGAATGTAACAGTGACAAGGTAAAGTACAACAAGACACTACTGAAATATTCCAACCCTTGCATTTCAAAGAAAAAAAATTCAAAATAAATTTTGAAAAATCAAGAGAATGTAAAAATCCGAAATGAACTTTGAAAAATCAAGCGAATGTAACTGTGACAAGGTAAACCACGACAAAACACTACTGAAATATTCCAACTCTTGCATTTCAACGAAAGAAATCCAAAATGAACTTTGAAAAATCAAGAGAATGTAACAGTGACAAGGTAAAGCAAAACAAGACACTACTGAAATATTCCAACTCTTGCATTTCAACGAAAGAAATTCAAAATGAAGTTTGAAAAATCAAGAGAATGTAAAAATCCAAAATGAACTTTGAAAAATCAAGAGAATGTAACTGTGACAAGGTAAACCACGACAAAACACTACTGAAATATTCCAGCTCTTGCATTTCAATGAAAGAAATCCAAAATGAACTTTGAAAAATCTAGAGAATGTAACTATGAGATGGTAAACCATAACAAAACACTACTGAAATATTCCAACTCTTGCATTTCAACGAAAGAAATCCAAAAATGAACTTTGAAAAATCAAGAAAATGTAACTGTGACAAGGTAAACCATGACAAAACACTACTGAAATATTCCAACTCTTGCATTTCAAGGAAGGAAATCCAAAATGAACTTTGAAAAATCAAGAGAATGTAACTGTGACAAGGTAAACCATGACGCCACACTACTGAAATATTCCAACTCTTGCATTTCAAGGAAAGAAATCCATAATGAACTTTGAAAAATCAAGAGAATTTAACTGTGACAAGGTAAACCACGATAAAACACTATTGAAATATTCCACCTCTTGCATTTCACGAATGAAATTCAAAATGAACTTTGAAAAATCAAGAGAATGTAACTGTGACATGGTAAACCACGACAAAACACTACTGAAATATTCCAACTCTTGCATTTCACGAAAGAAATTCAAAATGAACTTTGAAAAATCAAGAGAATGTAAGAGTGACAAGGTAAACCACCACAAAACACTACTGAAATAATCCAACTCTTGCATTTCAATGAATGAAATTCAAAATGAACTTTGAAAAATCATGAGAATGTAACTGTGACAAGGTAAACCATGACAAAACACTACTGAAATATTCCAACTCTTGCATTTCACGAAAGAAATTCAAAATGAACTTTGAAAAATCAAAAGCATGTAACTGTGATATGGTAAACCATGCCAAAACACTACTGAAATATTCCAACTTTTGCATTTCACGAAAGAAATTCAAAATGAACTTTGAAAAATCAAGATAATGTAACTGTGACAAGGTAAAGCACAACAAAACACTACTGAAATATTCCAACTCTTGCATTTCAACGAAAGAAATCCAAAATGAACTTTGAAAAATCAAGAGAATGTAACAGTGACAAGGTAAAGTACAACAAGACACTACTGAAATATTCCAACCCTTGCATTTCAAAGAAAAAAAATTCAAAATAAACTTTGAAAAATCAAGAGAATGTAAAAATCCGAAATGAACTTTGAAAAATCAAGCGAATGTAACTGTGACAAGGTAAACCACGACAAAACACTGCTGAAATATTCCAACTCTTGCATTTCAAGGAATGAAATTCATAATGAACTTTGACAAATCAAGAGAATGTAACAGTGACAAGGTAAAGCACAACAAGACACAACTGAAATATTAAAACTCTTGCATTTCAATGAAAGAAATTCAAAATGAACTTTGAAAAATCAAGAGAATGTAAAAATCCAAAATGAACTTTGAAAAGTCAAGAGAATGTAACTGTGACAAGGTAAACCACGACAAAACACTACTGAAATATTTCAACTCTTGAATTTCAAGGAAAGAAATCCAAAATGAACTTTGAAAAATCAAGAGAATGTAACTATGAGAAGGTAAACCATAACAAAACACTACTGAAATATTCCAACTCTTGCATTTCAACGAAAGAAATCCAAAAATGAACTTTGAAAAATCAAGAAAATGTAACTGTGACAAGGTAAACCAGGACAAAACACTACTGAAATATTCCAACTCTTGCATTTCAAGGAAGGAAATCCAAAATGAACTTTGAAAAATCAAGAGAATGTAACTGTGACAAGGTAAACCATGACGCCACACTACTGAAATATTCCAACTCTTGCATTTCAAGGAAAGAAATCCATAATGAACTTTGAAAAATCAAGAGAATTTAACTGTGACAAGGTAAACCACGATAAAACACTATTGAAATATTCCACCTCTTGCATTTCACGAAAGAAATTCAAAATGAACTTTGAAAAATCAAGAGAATGTAACTGTGACATGGTAAACCACGACAAAACACTACTGAAATATTCCAACTCTTGCATTTCACGAAAGAAATTCAAAATGAACTTTGAAAAATCAAGAGAATGTAAAAATCTAAAATGAACTTTGAAAAATCAAGAGAATGTAACTGTGACAAGGCAAACCATGACAAAACACTACTGAAATATTCCAACTCTTGCATTTCAACGAAAGAAATTCAAGATGAACTTTAAAAATCAAGAGAATGTCACTGTGACAAGGGAAACCACGACAAAACACTACTGAAGTATTCCAACCCTTGCATTTCACGAAAGAAATTCAAAATGAACTTTGAAAAATCAAGAGAATTTAACTGTGACAAGGTAAACCATGACGAAACACAACTGAAATATTCCAACTCTTGCATTTCAACGAAAGAAATTCAAAAAAGAACTTTGAAAAAATCAAGAGAATGTAAATGTGACAAGGTAAAGCACAACAAAACACTACTTAAATATTCCAACTCTTGCATTTCAACGAAAGAAATTCAAAATGAACTTTGAAAAATTAAGAGAATGTAACTGTGACAAGGTAAACCATGACAAAACACTACTGAAATATTCCTTGCATTTCAACGAAAGAAATCCAAAATGAACTTTGAAAAATCAAGAGAATGTAAGTGTGACAAGGTAAACCACCACAAAACACTACTGAAATAATCCAACTCTTGCATTTCAATGAATGAAATTCAAAATGAACTTTGAAAAATCATGAGAATGTAACTGTGACAAGGTAAACCATGACAAAACACTACTGAAATATTCCAACTCTTGCATTTCACGAAAGAAATTCAAAATGAACTTTGAAAAATCAAGAGCATGTAACTGTGATATGGTAAACCATGCCAAAACACTACTGAAATATTCCAACACTTGCATTTCACGAAAGAAATTCAAAATGAAATTTGAAAAATCAAGAAAATGTAACTGTGACAAGGTAAAGCACAAAAAAACACTACTGAAATATTTCAACTCTTGCATTTCAACGAAAGAAATCCAAAATGAACTTTGAAAAATCAAGAGAACGTAACTGTGAGAAGGTAAACCATAACAAAACACTACTGAAATATTCCAACTCTTGCATTTCAACGAAAGAAATCCAAAAATGAACTTTGAAAAATCAAGAGAATGTAACTGTGACAAGGTAAACCATGACAAAAAACTACTGAAATATTTCAACTCTTGCATTTCAAGGAAAGAAATCCAAAATGAACTTGGAAAAATCAAGAGAATGTAACTGTGACAAGGTAAACCACGACAAAACACTATTGAAATAATCCAACTCTTGCATTTCAAGGAAAGAAATCCAAAATGAACTTTGAAAAATCAAGAGAATGTAACTGTGACAGGGTAAACCAAGACAAAACACTACTGAAATATTCCAACTCTTTAATTTCAAGGAAAGAAATCCAAAATGAACTTTGAAAAATCAAGAGAATGTAACTGTGACAAGGTAAACCACGACAAAACACTATTGAAATATTCCAACTCTTGAATTTCACGAAAGAAATTCAAAAGGAACTTTGAAAAATCAAGAGAATGTAAAAATCCAAAATGAACTTTGAAAAATCAAGAGAATGTAACTGTGACAAGGTAAACCATGACAAAACACTACTGAAATATTCCAACTCTTGCATTTCAATGAAAGAAATCCAAAATGAACTTTGAAAAATCAAGAGAATGTAACTTTGACAAGGTAAACCATAACAAAACACTCCTGAAATATTCTAACTCTTGCTTTTCAACGAAAGAAATCCAAAATATGAACTTTGAATAATCAAGAGAATATAACTGTGACAAGGTGAACCACGACAAAACACTATTGAAATATTCTAACTCTTGCATTTTAAGGAAAGAAATCCAAAATGAACTTTGAAAAATCAAGAGAATGTAACTGCGACAAGGTAAACCACGACAAAACAATACTGAAATATTCCAACTCTTGCATTTCAACGAAAGAAATTCAAAATGAACTTTGAAAAATCAAGAGAATGTAAAAATCCAAAATGAACTTTGAAAAATCAAGAGAATGTAACTGTGATAAGGTTAACCATGACAAAACACTACTGAAATATTCCAACTCTTGCATTTCAATGAAAGAAATCCAAAATGAACTTTGAAAAATCAAGAGAATGTAACTTTGACAAGGTAAACCATAACAAAACACTACTGAAATATTCCAACTTTTTCATTTCAACGAAAGAAATCCAAAAAATGAGCTTTGAAAAATCAAGAGAATGTAACTGTGACAAGGTAAACCATGACAAAACACTACTGAAATATTCCAACTCTTGCATTTCTATGAAAGAAATCCAAAATGAACTTTGAAAAATCAAGAGAATGTAACTGTGACAAGGTAAACCATGACAAAACACTACTGAAATGTTCCAACTCTTTCATTTCAACAAAGGAAATCCAAAAAATGAACTTTGAAAAATCAAGAGAATGTAACTGTGACAGGGTAAACCAGGACAAACACTACTGAAATATTCCAACTCTTGCATTTCAAGAAAAGAAATCCAAAATAAACTTTGAAAAATCAAGAGAATGTAACTGTGACAAGGTAAACCACGACAAAACACTATTGAAATATTCCAACTCCTGCATTTCACGAAAGAAATTCAAAATGAACTTTGAAAAATCAAGAGAATGTAAAAATCTAAAATGAACTTTAAAAAATCAAGAGAATGTAACTGTGACAAGGTAAACCAAGACAAAACACTACTGAAATATTTCAACTCTTGCATTTCAATGAAAGAAATCCAAAATGAACTTTGAAAAATCAAGAGAATGTAACTGTGACAAGGTAAACCATAACAAAACACTACTGAAATATTCCAACTCTTTCATTTCAACGACAGAAATCCAAAAAATGATTTTTGAAAAATCAAGAGAATGTAACTGTGACAAGGTAAACCACGACAAAACACTACTGAAATAATCCAACTCTTGCATTTCAATGAAAGAAATTCAAAATGTACTTTGAAAAATCAAGAGAATGTAACTGTGAGATGGTAAACCACGACAAAACACTACTGAAATATTCCAACTCTTGCATTTTAATGAAAGAAATGCAAAATGAACTTTGAAAAATAAAGAGAATGTAACTATGGCAAGGTAAACCATGAAAAAACACTACTGAAATATTCCAACTCTCGCATTTCAACGAAAGAAATTCAAAATGAACTTTGAAAAATTAAGAGAATGTAACTGTGACAAGGTAAACCACGACAAAACACTACTGACATATTCCAACTTTTGCATTTCAATGAAAGAAATTCAAAATGAACTTTGAAAAATCAAGAGAATGTAACTGTGACAAGGTAAACCACGATAAAACACTATTGAAATATTCCACCTCTTGCATTTCACGAATGAAATTCAAAATGAACTTTGAAAAATCAAGAGAATGTAACTGTGACATGGTAAACCACGACAAAACACTACTGGAATATCCCAACTCTTGCATTTCACGAAAGAAATTCAAAATGAATTTTGAAAAATCAAGAGAATGTAAAAATCTAAAATGAACTTTGAAAAATCAAGAGAATGTAACTGTTACAAGGCAAACCATGACAAAACACTACTGAAATATTCCAACTCTTGCATTTCAACGAAATAAATTCAAGATGAACTTTAAAAATCAAGAGAATGTCACTGTGACAAGGGAAACCACGACAAAACACTACTGAAGTATTCCAACCCTTGCATTTCACGAAAAAATTCAAAATGAACTTTGAAAAATCAAGAGAATTTAACTGTGACAAGGTAAACCATGACGAAACACTACTGAAATATTCCAACTCTTGCATTTCAACGAAAGAAATTCAAAAAAGAACTTTGAAAAAATCAAGAGAATGTAACTGTGACAAGGTAAAGCACAACAAAACACTACTTAAATATTCCAACTCTTGCATTTCAACGAAAGAAATTCAAAATGAACTTTGAAAAATTAAGAGAATGTAACTGTGACAAGGTAAACCGTGACAAAACACTACTGAAATATTCCTTGCATTTCAACGAAAGAAATCCAAAATGAACATTGAAAAATCAAGAGAATGTAAGTGCGACAAGGTAAATCACAACAAAACACTACTGAAATAATCCAATTCTTGCATTTCAATTAAGGAAATTCAAAATGAACTTTGAAAAATCATGAGAATGTAACTTTGACAAGGTAAACCACGACAAAACACTACTGAAATATTCCAACTCTTGCATTTCACGAAAGAAATTCAAAATGAACTTTGAAAAATCAAGAGCATGTAACTGTGATATGGTAAACCATGCCAAAACACTACTGAAATATTCCAACACTTGCATTTCACGAAAGAAATTCAAAATGAACTTTAAAAAATCAAGAGAATGTAACTGTGACAAGGTAAACCATAACAAAACACTACTGAAATATTCCAACTCTTGCATTTCAACGAAAGAAATCCAAAATGAACTTTGAAAAATCAAGAGAATGTAACTGTGACAAGGTAAAGTACAACAAGACACTACTGAAATATTCCAACCCTTGCATTTCAACGAAAAAAAATTCAAAATAAACTTTGAAAAATCAAGAGAATGTAAAAATCCAAAATGAACTTTGAAAAATCATGCAGAATGTAACTGTGACAAGGTAAACCCCGACAAAACACTACTGAAATATTCCAACTCTTGCATTTCAAGAAAAGAAATCCAAAATGAACTTTGAAAAATCAAGAGAATGTAACTGTGAGAAGGTAAACCATAACAAAACACTACTGAAATATTCCAACTCTTGCATTTTAACGAAAGAAATCCAAAAATGAACTTTGAAAAATCAAGAGAATGTAACTGTGACAAGGTAAACCATGACAAAAAACTACTGAAATATTTCAACTCTTGCATTTCAAGGAAAGAAATCCAAAATGAACTTGGAAAAATCAAGAGAATGTAACTGTGACAAGGTAAACCACGACAAAACACTATTGAAATAATCCAACTCTTGCATTTCAAGGAAAGAAATCCAAAATGAACTTTGAAAAATCAAGAGAATGTAACTGTGACAGGGTAAACCAAGACAAAACACTACTGAAATATTCCAACTCTTTAATTTCAAGGAAAGAAATCCAAAATGAACTTTGAAAAATCAAGAGAATGTAACTGTGACAAGGTAAACCACGACAAAACACTATTGAAATATTCCAACTCTTGAATTTCACGAAAGAAATTCAAAAGGAACTTTGAAAAATCAAGAGAATGTAAAAATCCAAAATGAACTTCGAAAAATCAAGAGAATGTAACTTTGACAAGGTAAACCATGACAAAAAACTACTGAAATATTCCAACTCTTGCATGTCCATGAAAGAAATCCAAAATGAACTTTGAAAAATCAAGAGAATGTAAAAATCTAAAATGAACTTTGAAAAATCAAGAGAATATAACTGTGACAAGGCAAACCATGACAAAACACTACTGAAATATTCCAACTCTTGCATTTCAACGAAAGAAATTCAAGATGAATTTAAAAAATCAAGAGAATGTCACTGTGACAAGGGAAACCACGACAAAACACTACTGAAGTATTCCAACCCTTGCATTTCACGAAAGAAATTCAAAATGAACTTTGAAAAAATCAAGAGAATGTAACTGTGACAAGGTAAACCATGACAAAACACTACTGAAATATTCCAACTCTTGCATTTCAACGAAAGAAATTCAAAAAAGAACTTTGAAAAAAATCAAGAGAATGTTACTGTGACAAGGTAAAGCACAACAAAACACTACTTAAATATTCCAACTCTTGCATTTCAACGAAAGAAATTCAAAATGAACTTTGAAAAATTAAGAGAATGTAACTGTGACAAGGTAAACCGTGACAAAACAATACTGAAATATTCCTTGCATTTCAACGAAAGAAATCCAAAATGAACTTTGAAAAATCAAGAGAATGTAAGTGTGACAAGGTAAACCACCACAAAACACTACTGAAATAATCCAACTCTTGCATTTCAATGAATGAAATTCAAAATGAACTTTGAAAAATCATGAGAATGTAACTGTGACAAGGTAAACCATGACAAAACACTACTGAAATATTCCAACACTTGCATTTCACGAAAGAAATTCAAAATGAACTTTGAAAAATCAAGAGCATGTAACTGTGATATGGTAAACCATGCCAAAACACTACTGAAATATTCCAACTCTTGCATTTCACGAAAGAAATTCAAAGTGAACTTTGAAAAATCAAGAGAATGTAACTGTGACAAGGTAAAGCACAACAAAACACTACTGAAATATTCCAACTCTTGCATTTCAACGAAAGAAATCCAAAATGAACTTCCAAAATGAAAAATCAAGAGAATGTAACAGTGACAAGGTGAAGTACAACAAGACACTACTGAAATATTCCAACCCTTGCATTTCAAAGAAAAAAAATTCAAAATAAACTTTGAAAAATCAAGAGAATGTAAAAATCCGAAATGAACTTTGAAAAATCAAGCGAATGTAACTGTGACAAGGTAAACCACGACAAAACACTGCTGAAATATTCCAACTCTTGCATTTCAAGGAAAGAAATCCAAAATGAACTTTGAAAAATCAAGAGAATGTAACAGTGACAAGGTAAAGCACAACAAGACACTACTGAAATATTCCAACTCTTGCATTTCAACGAAAGAAATTCAAAATGAACTTTGAAAAAATCAAGAAAATGTAAAAATCCAAAACGAACTTTGAAAAATCAAGAAAATGTAACTGTGACAAGGTAAACCACGACAAAACACTACTGAAATATTCCAACTCTTGCATTTCAAGGAAAGAAATCCAAAATGAACTTTGAAAAATCTAGAGAATGTAACTATGAGAAGGTAAACCATAACAAAACACTACTGAAATATTCCAACTCTTGCATTTCAACGAAAGAAATCCAAAAATGAACTTTGAAAAATCAAGAAAATGTAACTGTGACAAGGTAAACCATGACAAAACACTACTGAAATATTCCAACTCTTGCATTTCAAGGAAGGAAATCCAAAATGAACTTTGAAAAATCAAGAGAATGTAACTGTGACAAGGTAAACCATGACGCCACACTACTGAAATATTCCAACTCTTGCATTTCAAGGAAAGAAATCCATAATGAACTTTGAAAAATCAAGAGAATGTAACTGTGACAAGGTAAACCACGATAAAACACTATTGAAATATTCCACATCTTGCATTTCACGAATGAAATTCAAAATGAACTTTGAAAAATCAAGAGAATGTAACTGTGACATGGTAAACCACGACAAAACACTACTGAAATATTCCAACTCTTGCATTTCACGAAAGAAATTCAAAATGAACTTTGAAAAATCAATAGAATGTAAAAATCTAAAATGAACTTTGAAAAATCAAGAGAATGTAACTGTGACAAGGCAAACCATGAGAAAACACTACTGAAATATTCCAACTCTTGCATTGCAACGAAAGAAATTCAAGATGAACTTTAAAAATCAAGAGAATGTCACTGTGACAAGGGAAACCACGACAAAACACTACTGAAGTATTCCAACCCTTGCATTTCACGAAAGAAATTCAAAATGAACTTTGAAAAATCAAGAGAATGTAACTGTGACAAGGTAAACCATGACGAAACACTACTGAAATATTCCAACTCTTGAATTTCAACGAATGAAATTCAAAAGAGAACTTTGAAAAAATCAAGAGAATGTTACTGTGACAAGGTAAAGCACAACAAAACACTACTTAAATATTCCAACTCTTGCATTTCAACGAAAGAAATTCAAAATGAACTTTGAAAAATTAAGAGAATGTAACTGTGACAAGGTAAACCGTGACAAAACAATACTGAAATATTCCTTGCATTTCAACGAAAGAAATCCAAAATGAACTTTGAAAAATCAAGAGTATGTAAGTGTGAGAAGGTAAACCACAACAAAACACAACTGAAATAATCCAACTCTTGCATTTCAATGAAAGAAATTCAAAATAAAATTTGAAAAATCAAGAGAATGTAACTAGGGCAAGGTAAACCACGATAAAACCCTACTGAAATAATACAACTCTTGCCTTTCAAGGAAAGAAATCCAAAACCAACTTTGAAAAATCAAGAGAATGTAATAGTGATATGGGAAACCATGCCAAAACACTACTGAAATATTCCAAATCATGTATTTCACGAACGAAATTCAAAATGAATTTTGAAAAATCAAGAGCATCTAACACTGATAACGCAAATCGCAACAAAACACTACTGAAATACTCCAACTCTTGCATTTTAACGAAAGAAATCCAAAATGAACTTTGAAAAATCAAGACAATGTAACAGTGACAAGGTAAAGTATAACAAGACACTACTGAAATATTCCAACCCTTGCATTTCAACGAAAAAAAATTCAAAATAAACTTTGAAAAATCAAGAGAATGTAAAAATCCGAAATGAACTTTGAAAAATCAAGCGAATGTAACTGTGATAAGGTAAACCACGACAAAACACTGCTGAAATATTCCAACTCTTGCATTTCAAGGAAAGAAATCCAAAATGAACTTTGAAAAATCAAGAGAATGTAACTGTGAGAAGGTAAACCATAACAAAACACTACTGAAATATTCCAACTCTTGCATTTCAACTAAAGAAATCCAAAAATGAACTTTGAAAAATCAAGAGAATGTAACTGTGACAAGGTAAACCATGACAAAACACTACTGAAATATTTCAACTCTTGCATTTCAATGAAAGAAATCCAAAATGAACTTTGAAAAATCAAGAGAATGTAACTGTGACAAGGTAAACCACGACAAAACACTACTGAATTAATCCAACTCTTGCATTTCAAGGAAAGAAATCCAAAATGAACTTTGAAAAATCAAGAGAATGTAACTGTGACAGGGTAAACCAAAACAAAACACTACTGAAATATTACAACTCTTTAATTTCAAGGAAAGAAATCCAAAATGAACTTTGAAAAATCAAGAGAATGTAACTGTGACAAGGTAAACCACGACAAAACACTATTGAAATATTCCAACTCTTGAATTTCACGAAAGAAATTCAAAAGGAACTTTGAAAAATCAAGAGAATGTAAAAATCCAAAATGAACTTTGAAAAATCAAGAGAATGTAACTTTGACAAGGTAAACCATGACAAAACACTACTAAAATATTCCAACTCTTGCATTTCAATGAAAGAAATCCAAAATAAACTTTGAAAAATCAAGAGAATGTAACTGTGACAAGGTAAACCATAACAAAACACTACTGAAATATTCCAACTCTTTCATTTCAACGAAAGAAATCCAAAAATGAACTTTCAAAAATCAAGAGAATGTAACTGTGACAGGGTAAACCAAGACAAACACTACTGAAATATTCCAACTCTTGCATTTTAAGGAAAGAAATCCAAAATGAACTTTGAAAAATCAAGAGAATGTAACTGCGACAAGGTAAACCACGACAAAACACTATTGAAATATTCCAACTCTTGCATTTCACGAAAGAAATTCAAAATGAACTTTGAAAAATCAAGAGAATGTAAAAATCCAAAATTAACTTTGAAAAATCAAGAGAATGTAACTGTGATAAGGTTAACCATGACAAAACACTACTGAAATATTCCAACTCTTGCATTTCAATGAAAGAACTCCAAAATGAACTTTGAAAAATCAAGAAAATGTAACTTTGACAAAGTAAACCATAACAAAACACTACTTAAATAATCCAACTCTTTCATTTCAACGAAAGAAATCCAAAAAATGAACTTCGAAAAATCAAGATAATGTAACTGTGACAAGGTAAACCATGACAAAAAACTACTGAAATATTCCAACTCTTGCATGTCCATTAAAGAAATCCAAAATGAACTTTGAAAAATCAAGAGAATGTAACTTTGACAAGGTAAACCATAACAAAACACTACTGAAATATTCCAACTCTTTCATTTCAACGAAAGAAATCCAAAAAATGAACTTTGAAAAATCAAGAGAATGTAACTGTGACAGGGTAAACCAGGACAAACACTACTGAAATATTCCAACTCTTGCATTTCAAGAAAAGAAATCCAAAATAAACTTTGAAAAATCAAGAGAATGTAACTGTGACAAAGTAAACCATGACAAAACACTATTGAAATATTCCAACTCCTGCATTTCACAAAAGAAATTCAAAATGAACTTTGAAAAATCAAGAGAATGTAACTGTGAGAAGGTAAACCATAACAAAACACTACTGAAATATTCCAACTCTTGCATTTTAACGAAAGAAATCCAAAAATGAACTTTGAAAAATCAAGAGAATGTAACTGTGATATGGTAAAGCATAACAAAACACTACTGAAATATTCCAACTCTTGCATTTTAACAAAAGAAATCCAAAAATGAAATTTGAATAATCAAGAGAATGTAACTGTGACAAGGTAAACCACGACAAAAAACTACTGAAATATTTCAACTCTTGCATTTCAAGGAAAGAAATCCAAAAATGAACTTTGAAAAATCAAGAGAATGTAACTGTGACAAGGTAAACCATAACAAAACACTACTGAAATATTCCACCTCTTGCATTTCAACAAAAGAAATCCAAAAATGAACTTTGAAAAATCAAGAGAATGTAACTGTGACAAGGTAAACCATGACAAAAAACTACTGAAATATTTCAACTCTTGCATTTCAAGGAAAGAAATCCAAAATGAACTTGGAAAAATCAAGAGAATGTAACTGTGACAAGGTAAACCACGACAAAACACTATTGAAATAATCCAACTCTTGCATTTCAAGGAAAGAAATCCAAAATGAACTTTGAAAAATCAAGAGAATGTAACTGTGACAGGGTAAACCAAGACAAAACACTACTGAAATATTCCAACTCTTTAATTTCAAGGAAAGAAATCCAAAATGAACTTTGAAAAATCAAGAGAATGTAACTGTGACAAGGTAAACCACGACAAAACACTATTGAAATATTCCAACTCTTGCATTTCACGAAAGAAATTCAAAAGGAACTTTTAAAAATCAAGAGAATGTAAAAATTCAAAATGAACTTTGAAAAATCAAGAGAATTTAACTGTGACAAGGTAAACCATGACAAAACACTACTGAAATATTCCAACTCTTGCATTTCAAAGAAAGGAATCCAAAAATGAACTTTGAAAAATGAA
This sequence comes from Artemia sp. Qi Xiang Cuo, assembly GCF_049724085.1. NCBI lineage: Eukaryota > Metazoa > Arthropoda > Branchiopoda > Anostraca > Artemiidae > Artemia > Artemia sp. Qi Xiang Cuo. The sequence continues at coordinate 7,867,870 of NC_142808.1, read as the reverse complement.
GAGAATGTAACTGTGACAATGTAAACCATAACAAAACACTACTGAACTATTCCAACTCTTTCCTTTCAACGAAAGAAATTCAAAAAATGAACTTTGAAAAATCAAGAGAATGTAACTGTGACAGGGTAAACCAAGACAAACACTACTGAAATATTCCAACTCTTGCATTTTAAGGAAAGAAATCCAAAATGAACTTTGAAAAATCAAGAGAATGTAACTGTGACAAGGTAAACCACGACAAAACACTTGAAATATTCCAACTCTTGTATATCATGAAAGAAATTCAAAATGAACTTTGAAAAATCAAGAGATTGTAAAAATCCAAAATGAATTTGAAAAATCGATAGAATGTAAGTGTGATAAGGTAAAGCACTACAAAACACTACTGAAATATTCCAACTCTTGCATTTCAAGGAAAGAAATCCAAAATGAACTTTGAAAAATCAAGAAAATGTGACTTTGACAAAGTAAACCATAACAAAACACTACTTAAATATTCCAACTCTTTCATTTCAACGAAAGAAATCCAAAAAATGAACTTTGAAAAATCAAGATAATGTAACTGTGACAAGGTAAACCATGACAAAAAACTACTGAAATATTCCAACTCTTGCATGTCTATGAAAGAAATCCAAAATGAATTTTGAAAAATCAAGAGAATGTAACTTTGACAAGGTAAGCCATGACAAAACACTACTGAAATATTCCAACTCTTTCATTTCAACGAAGGAAATCCAAAAAATGAACTTTGAAAAATCAAGAGAATGTAACTGTGACAGGGTAAACCAGGACAAACACTACTGAAATATTCCAACTCTTGCATTTCAAGAAAAGAAATCCAAAATAAACTTTGAAAAATCAAGAGAATGTAACTGTGACAAAGTAAACCACGACAAAACACTATTGAAATATTCCAACTCCTGCATTTCACAAAAGAAATTCAAAATGAACTTTGAAAAATCAAGAGAATGTAAAAATCTAAAATGAACTTTAAAAAATCAAAGAATGTAACTGTGACAAGGTAAACCATGACAAAACACTACTGAAATATTCCAACTCTTGCATTTCAATGAAAGAAATCCAAATTGAACTTTGGAAAATCAAGAGAATGTAACTTTGACAAGCTAAACCAGGACAAAACACTACTGAAATATTCCAACTCTTGCTTTTCAACGAAAGAAATCCAAAAAATGAATTTTGAATAATCAAGAGAATGTATCTGTGACAAGGTGAACCACCATAAAACACTACTGAAATATTCCAACTCTTGCATTTCAATGAAAGAAATTCAAAATGTACTTTGAAAAATCAAGAGAATGTAACTGTGACATGGTAAACCATGACAAAACACTACTGAAATATTCCAACTCTTACATTTCAACGAAAGAAATCCCAAATGAACTTTGAAAAATCAAGAGAATGTAACTGTGAGATGGTAAACCACGACAAAACACTACTGAAATATTCCAACTCTTGCATTTTAATGAAAGAAATTCAAAATGAACTTTGAAAAATAAAGAGAATGTAACTATGGCAAGGTAAACCACGAAAAAACACTACTGAAATATTCCAACTCTTGCATTTCAACGAAAGAAATTCAAAATGAACTTTGAAAAATCAAGAGAATGTAACTGTGACAAGGTAAACCACGACAAAACACTACTGAAATAATCCAACTCTTGCATTTCAATGAAAGAAATTCAAAATGAACTTTGAAAAATCAAGAGAATGTATCTGTGACATGGTAAACCATGACAAAACACTACTGAAATATTCCAACTCTTACATTTCAACGAAAGAAATCCAAAATGAACTTTGAAAAATCAAGAGAATGTAATTGTGAGATGGTAAACCGCGACAAAACACTACTGAAATATTCCAACTCTTGCATTTCAATGAAAGAAATCCAAAATGAACTTTGAAAAATAAAGAGAATGTAACTGTGGCAAGGTAAATCATGACAAAATACTACTGAAATATTCCAACTCTTGCATTTCAACGAAAGAAATTAAAAATGAACTTTGAAAAATCAAGAGAATGTAACTGTGAGAAGGTAAATCGTAACAAAACACTACTGAAATATTCCAACTTTTGCCTTTCAACGATAGAAATCCAAAAATGAACTTTGAAAAATCAAGAAAATGTAACTGTGATAAGGTAAATCACGACAAAACACTACTGAAATATTCCAACTTTTGCATTTCAATTAAAAGTATCCAAAAAAAAATTTGAAAGATCAATATAATGTAATTTTGAAAAGGTAAACCACGATAAAACACTACTGAAATATTTCAACTCTTGCATATCAAGAACGGAATACAAGATCAATTTTTAAAAATCAAGGAAATGTAAAAGTGAAAAGGTAAACCACGACAAAACACTACTGAGATATTCCAACTCTTGCATTTCACGAAAGAAATTCAAAGTGAACTTTGAAAAATCAAGAGAATGTAACTGTGACAAGGTAAAGCACAACAAAACACTACTGAAATATTTCAACTCTTGCATTTCAACGAAAGAAATCCAAAATGAACTTTGAAAAATGAAGAGAATGTAACAGTGACAAGGTAAAGCACAACAAGACACTACTGAAATATTCCAACTCTTGCATTTCAACGAAAGAAATTCAAAATGAACTTTGAAAAATCAAGAGAATTTACAAATCCAAAATGAACTTTGAAAAATCAAGAGAATGTAACTGCGACAAGGTAAACCACGACAAAACACTACTGAAATATTCCAACTCTTGCATTTCAAGGAAAGAAATCCAAACTGAACTTTGAAAAATCTAGAGAATGTAACTGTGAGAAGGTAAACCATGACAACAAACTAATGAAATATTCCAACTCGTGCATTTAAACGAAAGAAATCCAAAAATGAACTTTGAAAAATCAAGAGGATATAACTGTGACAAGGTAAACCATAACAAAACACTAATGGAATATTCCAAATCTTGAATTTCAAGGAAAGAAATCCAAAATGAACTTTGAAAAATCAAGAGAATGTAACTGTGACAAGGTAAACCATGACGCCACACTACTGAAATATTCCAACTCTTGCATTTCAAGGAAAGAAATCCATAATGAACTTTGAAAAATCAAGAGAATGTAACTGTGACAAGGTAAACCACGATAAAACACTATTGAAATATTCCAACTCTTGCATTTCACGAATGAAATTCAAAATGAACTTTGAAAAATCAAGAGAATGTAACTATGACATGGTAAACCACGACAAAACACTACTGAAATATTCCAACTCTTGCATTTCACGAAAGAAATTCAAACTGAACTTTGAAAAATCAAGAGAATGTAAAAATCTAAAATGAACTTTGAAAAATCAAGAGAATATAACTGTGACAAGGCAAACCATGACAAAACACTACTGAAATATTCCAACTCTTGCATTTCAACGAAAGAAATTCAAGATGAATTTAAAAAATCAAGAGAATGTCACTGTGACAAGGGAAACCACGACAAAACACTACTGAAGTATTCCAACCCTTGCATTTCACGAAAGAAATTCAAAAAGAACTTTGAAAAATCAAGAGAATGTAACTGTGACAAGGTAAACCATGACAAAACACTACTGAAATATTCCAACTCTTGCATTTCAACGAAAGAAATTCAAAAAAGAACTTTGAAAAAATCAAGAGAATGTTACTGTGACAAGGTAAAGCACAACAAAACACTACTTAAATATTCCAACTCTTGCATTTCAACGAAAGAAATTCAAAATGAACTTTAAAAAATTAAGAGAATGTAACTGTGACAAGGTAAACCGTGACAAAACACTACTGAAATATTCCTTGCATTTCAACGAAAGAAATCAAAAATGAACTTTGAAAAATAAAGAGAATGTAAGTTTGGCAAGGTAAACTACCACAAAACACTACTGAAATAATCTAATTCTTGCATTTCAAGGAAAGAAATCCAAAATGAACTTTGAAACATCATGAGAATGTAACTGTGATAAGGTAAACCACGACAAAACACTACTGAAATATTCCAACTCTTGCATTTCACGAAAGAAATTCAAAATGAACTTTGAGAAATCAAGAGCATGTAACAGTGATATGGTAAACCATGACAAAACACTACTGAAATATTCCAACTCTTGCATTTCAATTAAAAAATTCAAAATAAACTTTGAAAAATCAAGAGAATGTAACTGTGACAAGGTAAAGCACAACAAAACACTACTGAAATATTCCAACTCTTGCATTTCAACGAAAGAAATCCAAAATGAACTTTGAAAAATCAAGAGAATGTAACAGTGACAAGGTAAAGTACAACAAGACACTACTGAAATATTCCAACCCTTGCATTTCAACGAAAAAAATTCAAAATAAACTTTGAAAAATCAAGAGAATGTAAAAATCCGAAATGAACTTTGAAAAATCAAGCGAATGTAACTGTGACAAGGTAAACCACGACAAAACACTGCTGAAATATTCCAACTCTTGCATTTCAAGGAAAGAAATCCAAAATGAACTTTGAAAAATCAAGAGAATGTAACTGTGAGAAGGTAAACCATAACAAAACACTACTGAAATATTCCAACTCTTGCATTTCAACGAAAGAAATCCAAAAATGAACTTTGAAAAATCAAAAGAATGTAACTGTGACAGGGTAAACCATGACAAAAAACTACTGAAATATTTCAACTCTTGCATTTCAAGGAAAGAAATCCAAAATTAACTTGGAAAAATCAAGAGAATGTAACTGTGACAAGGTAAACCACGACAAAACACTATTGAAATAATCCAACTCTTGCATTTGAAGGAAAGAAATCCAAAATGAACTTTGAGAAATCAAGAGAATGTAACTGTGACAGGGTAAACCAAGACAAAACACTACTGAAATATTCCAACTCTTTAATTTCAAGGAAAGAAATCCAAAATGAACTTTGAAAATCAAGTGAATGTAACTGTGACAAGGTAAACCACGACAAAACACTATTGAACTATTCCAACTCTTGAATTTCACGAAAGAAATTCAAAAGGAACTTTGAAAAATCAAGAGAATGTAAAAATACAAAATGAACTTTGAAAAATCAAGAGAATGTAACTGTGACAAGGTAAACCATGACGAAACACTACTGAAATATTCCAACTCTTGCATTTCAATGAAAGAAATCCAAAATGAACTTTGAAAAATCAAGAGAATGTAACTTTGACAAGGTAAACCATAACAAAACACTCCTGAAATATTCTAACTCTTGCTTTTCAACGAAAGAAATCCAAAAAATTAACTTTGAATAATCAAGAGAATGTAACTGTGACAAGGTAAACCAAGACAAACACTACTGAAATATTCCAACTCTTGCATTTTAAGGAAAGAAATCCAAAATGAACTTTGAAAAATCAAGAGAATGTAACTGCGACAAGGTAAACCACGACAAAACACTATTGAAATATTCCAACTCTTGCATTTCACGAAAGAAATTCAAAATGAACTTTGAAAAATCAAGAGAATGTAAAAATCCAAAATGAACTTTGAAAAATCAAGAGATTGTAACTTTGACAAGGTAAACCATGACAAAACACTACTGAAATATTCCAACTCTTGCATTTCAATGAAAGAAATCCAACATGAACTTTGAAAAATCAAGAGAATGTAACTTTGACAAGGTAAACCATGACAAAACACTACTGAAATAATCCAAATTTTTTATTTCAACGAAAGAAATCCAAAAAATGAACTTTGAAAAATCAAGAGAATGTAACTGTGACAAGGTAAACCATGACAAAACACTACTGAAATATTCCAACTCTTGCATTTCTATGAAAGAAATCCAAAATGAACTTTGAAAAATCAAGAGAATGTAATTTTGACAAGGTAAACCATAACAAAACACTACTGAAATATTCCAACTCTTTCATTTCAACGAAGGAAATCCAAAAAATGAACTTTGAAAAATCAAGAGAATGTAACTGTGACAGGGTAAACCAGGACAAACACTACTGAAATATTCCAACTCTTGCATTTCAAGAAAAGAAATCCAAAATAAACTTTGAAAAATCAAGAGAATGTAACTGTGACAAGGTAAACCACGACAAAACACTACTGAAATATTCCAACTCTTTCATTTCAACGAAAGAAATCCAAAAAATGATTTTTGAAAAATCAAGAGAATGTAACTGTGACAAGGTAAACCACGACAAAACACTACTGAAATAATCCAACTCTTGCATTTCAATGAAAGAAATTCAAAAAGAACTTTGAAAAATCAAGAGAATGTAACTGTGACATGGTAAACCATGACAAAACACTACTGAAATATTCCAACTATTGCATTTCAACGAAAGAAATCCCAAATGAACTTTGAAAAATCAAGAGAATGTAAAAATCTAAAATGAACTTTGAAAAATCAAGAGAATGTAACTGTGACAAGGTAAACCATGACAAAACACTACTGAAATATTCCAACTCTTGAATTTTAAGGAAAGAAATCCAAAATGAACTTTGAAAAATCAAGAGAATGTAACTTTGACAAGCTAAACCATAACAAAACACTACTGAAATATTCTAACTCTTGCTTTTCAACGAAAGAAATCCAAAAAATGATTTTTGAATAATCAAGAGAATGTATCTGTGACAAGGTGAACCACCACAAAACACTACTGAAATATTCCAACTCTTGCATTTCAATGAAAGAAATTCAAAAAGTACTTTGAAAAATCAAGAGAATGTAACTGTGACATGGTAAACCATGACAAAACACTACTGAAATATTCCAACTCTTGCATTTCAACGAAAGAAATCCCAAATGAACTTTGAAAAATCAAGAGAATGTAACTGTGAGATGGTAAACCACGACAAAACACTACTGAAATATTCCAACTCTTGCATTTTAATGAAAGAAATTCAAAATTAACTTTGAAAAATAAAGACAATGTAACTATGGCAAGGTAAGCCATGAAAAAACACTACTAAAATATTCCAACTCTTGCATTTCAATGAAAAAAATTCAAAATGAACTTTGAAAAATTAAGAGAATGTAACTGTGACAAGGTAAACCACGACAAAACACTACGGAAATAATCCAACTCTTGCATTTCAATGAAAGAAATTCAAAATGAACTTTGAAAAATCATGAGAATGTAAATGTGACTTGGTAAACCATGACAAAAAACTACTGAAATAATCCAACTCTTACATTTCAATGAAAGAAATAACAAATGAATTTTGAAAAATAAAGAGAATGTAATAGTGAGAAGGTGAACCACGACTAAACACTACTGAAATATTCCAAATCTTGCATTTCAATGAAAGAAATACAAAATAAAATTTGAAAATTCAAGAGAATTTAACTGTGGCAAGGTAAACCATGACAAAACACTACTGAAATATTCCAACTCTTGCATTTCAACGAAAGAAATAAAAAATGAACTTTGAAAAATCAAGAGAATGTAACTGTGAGAAGGTAAATCGTAACAAAACACTACTGAAATATTCCAACTTTTGCATTTCAACGATAGAAATCCAAAAATGAACTTTGAAAAATCAAGAAAATGTAACTGTGACAAGGTAAACCACGACAAAACACTACTGAAATATTCCAAATCTTGCATTTCAAGGAAAAAAATCCAAAATGAACTTTGAAAGATCAAGAGAATGTAATTGTGAAAAGGTAAACCACGATAAAACACTACTGAAATATTCCAACTCTTGCATTTCACGAACGAAATTCAAAATCAACTTTGAAAAATCAAGAGAATGTAACTGTGACAAGGTAAAGCACAACAAAACACTACTGAAATATTCCAACTCTTGCATTTCAACGAAAGAAATCCAAAATGAACTTTGAAACATCATGAGAATGTAAAAATACAAATGAACTTTGAAAAATCAAGAGAATGTAACTGTGACAAGGTAAACCACGACAAAACACTACTGAAATATTCTAACTCTTGCATTTCAAGGAAAAAAAATCCAAAATGAACTTTGAAAAATCTAGAGAATGTAACTATGAGATGGTAAACCATAAAAAAACACTACTGGAATATTCCAACTCTTGCATTTCAACGAATGAAATCCAAAAATGAACTTTGAAAAATCAAAAGAATGTCACTGTGACGAGGTAAACTACGACAAAACACTACTGGAATATTCAAACTCTTACATTTCAAGGAAAGAAATCCAAAATGAACTTTGAAAAATCAAGAGAATGTAACTGTGACAAGGTAAACCACGACGCCACACTACTGAAATATTCCAACTCTTGCATTTCAAGGAAAGAAATCCATAATGAACTTTGAAAAATCAAGAGAATGTAACTGTGACAAGGTAAACCACGATAAAACACTATTGAAATATTCCACCTCTTGCATTTCACGAATGAAATTCAAAATGAACTTTGAAAAATCAAGAAAATGTAACTTTGACATGGTAAACCACGACAAAACACTACTGAAATATTCCAACTCTTGCATTTCACGAAAGAAATTCAAAATGAACTTTGAAAAATTAAGAGAATGTAAAAATCTAAAATGAACTTTGAAAAATCAAGAGAATGTAACTGTGACAAGGCAAACCATGACAAAACACTACTGAAATATTCCAACTCTTGCATTTCAACGAAAGAAATTCAAGATGAATTTTAAAAATCAAGAGAATGTCACTGTGACAAGGGAAACCACGACAAAACACTACTGAAGTATTCCAACCCTTGCATTTCACGAAAGAAATTCAAAATGAACTTTGAAAAATCAAGATAATGTAACTGTGACAAGGTAAACCATGACAAAACACTACTGAAATATTCCAACTCTTGCATTTCAACGAAAGAAATTCAAAAAAGAACTTTGAAAAAATCAAGAGAATGTAACTGTGACAAGGTAAAGCACAACAAAACACTACTTAAATATTCCAACTCTTGCATTTCAACGAAAGAAATTCAAAATGAACTTTGAAAAATTAAGAGAATGTAACTGTGACAAGGTAAACCGTGACAAAACACTACTGAAATATTCCTTGCATTTCAACGAAAGAAATTAAAAATGAACTTTGAAAAATAAAGAGAATGTAAGTGTGGCAAAGTAAACTACCACAAAACACTACTGAAATAATCTAATTCTTGCATATCAATGAAAGAAATCCATAATGAACTTTGAAAAATCATGAGAATGTAACTGTGATAAGGTAAACCACGACAAAACACTACTGAAATATTCCAACTCTTGCATTTCACGAAAGAAATTCAAAATGAACTTTGAAAAATCAAGAGCATGTAACTGTGATATGGTAAACCACGACAAAACACTACTGAAATATTCCAACTCTTTAATTAAACGAAAGAAATTCAAAATGAACTTAACCTAACCTAACCTAACCTGAAAAATCAAGAGAATGTAACTGTGACAAGGTAAAGCACAACAAAACACTACTGAAATATTCCAACTCTTGCATTTCAACGAAAGAAATCCAAAATGAACTTTGAAAAATCAAGAGAATGTAACTGTGACAAGGTAAAGTACAACAAGACACTACTGAAATATTCCAACCCTTGCATTTCAACGAAAAAAAATTCAAAATAAACTTTGAAAAATCAAGAGAATGTAAAAATCCGAAATGAACTTTGAAAAATCAAGCGAATGTAACTGTGACAAGGTAAACCACGACAAAACACTGCTGAAATATTCCAACTCTTTCATTTTCATGAAAGAAATCCAAAATAAACTTTGAAAAATCATGAGAATGTAACTAAGAAAAGGTAAACTATAACAAAATAATATTGAAATATTTCAACTCCGGTATCTTAAGGAACGATATTCAAAATGAGCTCTGAAAAATCAAGAGAATGTAACATTGACAAGGTAAAGTACAACAAGACACTACTGAAATATTCCAACCCTTGCATTTCAACGAAAAAAAATTCAAAATAAACTTTGAAAAATCAAGAGAATGTAAAAATCCAAAATGAACTTTGAAAAATCAAGCGAATGTAACTGTGACAAGGTAAACCACTACAAAACACTATTGAAATATTCCAACTCTTGCATTTCAAGAAAATAAATCCACAATGAACTTTGAAAAATCAAGAGAATGTAACTGTCACAATGTAAACCACGACAAAACACTATTGAAATATTCCAACTCTTGCATTTCAAGGAAAGAAATCCAAAATGAACTTTGAAAAATCAAGAGAATGTAACTGTGACAGGGTAAAGCACAACAAGACACTACTGAAATATTCCAAGTCTTTCATTTCAAGGCAAGAAATCCAAATTGAACTTTGAAAAATCAAGAGAATGTAACTGTGACAAGGTAAACCACGACAAAACACTAATGAAATATTCCAACTCTTGCATTTCACGAAAGAAATTAAAAAGGAACTTTGAAAAATCAAGAGAATGTAAAAATCCAAAATGAGCTTTGGAAAATCAAGAGCATTTAACTTTGACAAGGTAAACCCAGACAAAACACTACTGAAATATTCCAACTCTTGCATTTCAATGAAAGAAATCCAAAATGAACTTTGAAAAATCAAGAGAATGTAACTTTGACAAGGTAAACCAAAACAAAACACTACTGAAATCATCCAACTCTGGCATTTCAATGAAAGAAATTCAAAATGAACTTTGAAAAATCAAGAGAATGTAACTGTGACATGGTAAACCATGACTAAATACTACTGAAATATTCGAACTCTTGCATTTCAACGAAAGATATACAAAATGAATTTTGAAAAATCAAGAGATTGTACCTGTGACAATGTAAACCAAGACAAGACACTACTGAAATATTCCAGCTCTTGCATTTCAACGAAATAAATCCATAATGAACTTTGAAAAATTAAGAGAATGTAACTGTGACAAGGAAAACCACGACAAAACACTACTGAAATAATCCAACTTTTGCATTTTAAGGAAAAAAATCCAAAATGAACTTTGAAAGATCAAGTGAATGTAATTGTGTAAAGGTAAACCACGATAAAACACTACTGAAATATTCGGACTCTTGCATTTCACGAAAGAAATTCAAAATGAACTTTGAAAAATCAAGAGAATGTAAAAATCCAAAATTAACTTTGAAAAATCCAGAGAATGTAATTGTGACAAGGTAAACCACGACAAAACACTACTGAAATATTCAAACTCTTGCATTTCAAGGAAAGAAATCCAAAATGAACTTTGAAAAATCAAGAGAATGTAACCATGAGAAGGTAAACCATGACAAAACACTACTGAAATATTCCAACTCTTGCATTTCAACGAAAGAAATCCCAAATGAACTTTGAAAAATCAAGAGAATGTAACTGTGAGATGGTAAACCACGACAAAACACTACTGAAATATTTCAACTCCTGAATTTCAACGAAAGAAATCCAAAATGAACTTTGAAGAATCAAGAGAATGTAACAGTGACAAGGTAAAGCACAACAAGATACTACTGAAATATTCCAACTCTTGCATTTCAACGAAAGAAATTCAAGATCAACTTTGAAAAATTATTAGAATGTAACTGTGACAATGTAAATCATTACAAAACACTACTGAAATATTCCAACTCTTGCATTTCAACGAAATGAATTAAAAATGAACTTTGAAAAATCAAGAGGATATAAATGCGAGAAGGTAAAACACGTCAAAACATTACTGAAATAGTCCAACTGTTGCATTTCAACAAAAAAAATCCAAAAATGAACTTTGAAAAATCAAGAGAATGTAACTGTGACAAGGTAAACCATAACAAAACACTAGTGAAATATTCAAAATCATGAATTTCAAGTAAAGAAATCCAAACAGAACTTTGAAAAATCAAGAGAATGTAACTGTGACAAGGTAAACCATGACGCAACACTACTGAAATATTCCAACTCTTGCATTTCAAGGAAAGAAATCCATAATGAACTTTAAAAAATCAAGAGAATGTAACTGTGACAAGGTAAACCACGATAAAACACTATTGAAATATTCCACCTCTTGCATTTCACGAATGAAACTCAAAATGAACTTTGAAAAATCAAGAGAATGTAACTGCGACATGGTAAACCACGACAAAACACTACTGAATTATTCCAACTCTTGCACTTCACGAAAGAAATTCAAAATGAATTTCGAAAAATCATGAGAATGTAAAAATCCAAAATGACCTTTGAAAAATCAAGAGAATGTAACTTTGACAAGGTAAATCACGACAAAACACTTCTTAAATATTCCAACTCTTGCATTTCAATGAAAGAAATTCAAAATGAACTTTAAAAATCAAAAGAATGTCACTGTGACAAGGGAAACCACGACAAAACACTACTGAAATATTCCAACTCTTGCATTTCAACGAAAGAAATTCAAAAAAGAACTTTGAAAAAATCAAGAGAATGTAACTGTGACAAGGTACAGCACAACAAAACACTACTTAAATATTCTAACTCTTGCATTTCAACGAAAGAAATTCAAAATGAACTTTGAAAAATTAAGAGAATGTAACTGTGACAAGGTAAACCATGACAAAACACTACTGAAATATTCCTTGCATTTCAACGAAAGAAATCCAAAATGAACTTTGAAAAATCAAGAGATTGTAAGTGTGACAAGGTAAACCAACACAAAACACTACTGAAATAATCCAACTCTTGCATTTCAATGAATGAAATTCAAAATAAACTTTGAAAAATCATGAGAATGTAACTGTGACAAGGTAAACCATGACAAATTACTACTGAAATATTCCAACTCTTGCATTTCAAGGAAAGAAATCCAAAATGAACTTTGAAAGATCAAGAGAATGTAATTGTGAAAAGGTAAACCACGATAAAACACTACTGAAATATTCCAACTCTTGCATTTCACGAAAGAAATTCAAAATGAACTTTGAAAAATCAAGAGTATGTAACTGTGATATGGTAAACCATGCCAAAACACTACTGAAATATTCCAACTCTTGCATTTCACGAAAGAAATTCAAAATGAACTTTGAAAAATCAAGAGAGTGTAACTGTGACAAGGTAAAGCACAACAAAACACTACTGAAATATTCCAACTCTTGCATTTCACGAAAGAAATTCAAAATAAACTTTGAAAAATCAAGAGAATGTAAAAATCCGAAATAAACTTTGAAAAATCAAGAGAATGTAACTGTGACAAGGTAAACCACGAAAAAACACTGCTGAAATATTCCAACTCTTGCATTTCAAGGAAAGAAATCCAAAATGAACTTTGAAAAATCAAGCGAATGTAACTGTGAGAAGGTAAACCATAACAAAACACTACTGAAATATTCCAACTCTTGCATTTAAACGAAAGAAATCCAAAAATTAACTTTGAAAAATCAAGAGAATGTAACTGTGACAAGGTAAACCATGACAAAACACTACTGAAATATTCCAACTCTTGCATTTCAAGGAAAGAAATCCAAAATGAACTTTGAAAAATCAACAGAATGTAACTGTTACAGGGTAAACCAAGACAAAAAACTACTGAAATATTCCAACTCTTGCATTTCAAGGAAAGAAATCCAAAATGAACTTTGAAAATCAAGTGAATGTAACTGTGACAAGGTAAACCACGACAAAACACTACTGAAATAATCCAACTCTTGCATTTCATCGAAAGAAATTCAAAAGGAACTTTGAAAAATCAAGAGAATGTAAAAATCCAAAATGAACTTTGAAAAATCAAGAGAATGTAACTGTGACAAGGTAAACCATGACAAAACACTACTGATATATTCCAACTCTTGCATTTCAAGGAAAGAAATCCAAAATGAACTTTGAAAAATGAAGAGAATGTAACTGTGACAAGGTAAACCATAACAAAACACTACTGAACTATTCCAACTCTTGCATTTCACCGAAAGAAATCCAAAAAATGAACTTTGAAAAATCAAGAGAATGTAACTGTGACAAGGTAAACCACGACAAAACACTACTGAAATATTCCAACTCTTGCATTTCATCGAAAGAAATTCAAAATGAACTTTGAAAAATTAAGAGAATGTAACTGTGACAAGGTAAACCACGACATAACACTACTGAAATATTCTAACTCTTGCATTTCAATGATAGGAATTCAAAATGAACTTTTAAAAATCAAGAAAATGTAACTGTGACATGGTAAACCATGCAAAACACTACTGAAATATTCCAACTCTTGCATTTCACCGAAAGAAATCCAAAATGAACTTTGAAAAATCAAGAGAATGTAACTGTGACATGGTAAACCACGACAAAACACTACTAAAATACTCCAACTCTTGCATTTAAATGAAAGAAATTCAAAATGAACTTTGAAAAATAAAGAGAATGTAACTGTGGCAAGGTAAACCATGAAATAACACTACCGAAATATTCCAACTCTTGCATTTCAACGAAAGAAATAAAAAATGAACTTTGAAAAATCAAGAGAATGTAACTGTGAGAAGGTAAACCGTAACAAAACACTACTGAAATATTCCAACTCTTGCATTTCAACGATAGAAATCCAAAAATGAACTTTGAAAAATCAAGCAAATGTAACTTTGACAAGGTAAACCACGACAAAACACTACTGAAATATTCCAACTCTTACATTTTAAGGAAGGAAATCCAAAATGAACTTTGAAAAATCAAGAGAATGTAACTGTGACAAGGTAAACCACGACAAAACACTACTGAAATATTCTAACTCTTGCATTTTAAGGAAATAAATCCAAAATGAACTTTGAAAGATCAAGTGAATGTAATTGTGGAAAGGTAAACCACGATAAAACACTACTGAAATATTCGGACTCTTGCATTTCACGAAAGAAATTCAAAATGAACTTTGAAAAATCAAGAGAATGTAAAAATCCAAAATTAACTTTGAAAAATACAGAGAATGTAACTGTGACAAGGTAAACCACGACAAAACACTACTGAAATATTCAAACTCTTGCATTTTTTGGAAAGAAATCCAAAATGAACTTTGAAAAATCAAGAGAATGTAACCGTGAGAAGGTAAACCATGACAAAACACTACTGAAATATTCCAACTCTTGCATTTCAACGAAAGAAATCCCAAATGAACTTTGAAAAATCAAGAGAATGTAACTGTGAGATGGTAAACCACGACAAAACACTACTGAAATATTTCAACTCTTGAATTTCAACGAAAGAAATTCAAAATGAACTTTGAAAAATCAATAGAATGTAACTGTGACAAGGTAAAGCAAAACAAGATACTACTGAAATATTCCAACTCTTTCATTTCAACGAAAGAAATTCAAAATGAACTTTGAAAAATCAAGAGAATGTAACTGTGACAAGGTAAACCACGACAAAACACTACTGCAATATTCCAACTCTTGCATTTCAAGGAAAGAATTCCAAAATGAATTTTGAAAAATCAAGAGAATGTAACTATGACAAGGTAAACCATGAGAAAACACTACTGAAATGTTCCAACCCATGCATTTAAACGAAAGAAATCCAAAAATGAACTTTGAAAAATCAAGAGAATGTAAATGTGACAAGGTAAACCATAACAAAACACTACTGAAATATTTCAACTCTTTCATTTCAAGTAAAGAAATCCAAACAGAACTTTGAAAAATCAAGAGAATGTAACTGTGACAAGGTAAACCATGACGCCACACTACTGAAATATTCCAACTCTTGCATTTCAAGGAAAGAAATCCATAATGAACTTTAAAAAATCAAGAGAATGTAACTGTGACAAGGTAAACCACGATAAAACACTATTGAAATATTCCACCTCTTGCATTTCACGAATGAAATTCAAAATGAACTTTGAAAAATCAAGAGAATGTAACTGCGACATGGTAAACCACGACAAAACACTACTGAAATATTCCAACTCTTGCATTTCACGAAAGAAATTCAAAATGAACTTTGAAAAATCAAGAGAATGTAAAAATCTAAAATGAACTTTGAAAAATCAAGAGAATGTAACTGTGAAAAGGTAAAACATGACAAAACACTACTGAAATATTCCAACTCTTGCATTTCAACGAAAGAAATCCAAGATGAACTTTAAAAATCAAAAGAATGTCACTGTGACAAGGGAAACCACGACAAAACACTACTGAAGTATTCCAACCCTTGCATTTCACGAAAGAAATTCAAAATGAACTTTGAAAAATCAAGAGAATGTAAGTATGATAAGGTAAACCATGACAAAACACTACTGAAATATTCCAACTCTTGCATTTCAACGAAAGAAATTAAAAATGAACTTTGAAAAAAACAAGAGAATGTAACTGTGACAAGGTACAGCACAACAAAACACTACTTAAATATTCTAACTCTTGCATTTCAACGAAAGAAATTCAAAATGAACTTTGAAAAATTAAGAGAATGTAACTGTGACAAGGTAAACCGTGACAAAACACTACTGAAATATTCCTTGCATTTCAACGAAAGAAATCCAAAATGAACTTTGAAAAATCAAGAGAATGTAAGTGTGACAAGGTAAACCACCACAAAACACTACTGAAATAATCCAACTCTTGCATTTCACGAAAGAAATTCAAAATGAACTTTGAAAAATCAAGAGAATGTAAGTGTGACAAGGTAAACCACAACAAAACACTACTGAAATAATCCAACTCTTGCATTTCAATGAAAGAAATTCAAAATGAACTTTGAAAAATCAAGAGAATGTAACTATGACAAGGTAAGCCACGACAAAACACTACTGAAATATTCCAATTCTTGCATTTCAAGGAAAGAAATCCAAAATGAACTTTGAAAGATCAAGAGAATGTAATTGTGAAAAGGTAAACCATGATAAAACACTACTGAAATATTCCAACTCTTGCATTTCACGAAAGAAATTCAAAATGAACTTTGAAAAATCAAGAGCATGTAACTGTGATATGGTAAACCATGCAAAAACACTACTGAAATATTCCAACTCTTGCATTTCACGAAAGAAATTCAAAATAAACTTTGAAAAATCAAGAGAATGTAAAAATCCGAAATAAAATTTGAAAAATCAAGAGAATGTAACTGTGACATGGTAAACCACGACAACACACTACTGAAATATTCCAACTCTTGCATTTCAAGGAAAGAAATCCAAAATGAACTTTGAAAAATCAAGAGAATGTAACTATGACAAGGTAAACCATAACAAAACACTACTGAAATATTCCAACTCTTTCATTTCAACGAAAGAAATTCAAAAAAGAACTTTCATAAATCAAGAGAATGTAACTGTGACAAGGTAAACCATGACAAAACACTACTGAAATATTCCAACTCCTGCATTTCAAGGAAAGAAATCCAAAATAAACTTTGAAAGATCAACAGAATGTAACTGTTACAAGGTAAACCACGACAAAACACTACTGAAATATTCCAACTCTTGCATTTCAAGGAAAGAAATCCAAAATGAACTTTGAAAAATCAAGTGAATGTAACTGTGACAAGGTAAACCACGACAAAACACTATTGAAATATTCCAACTCTTGCATTTCACGGAAGAAATTCAAAAGGAACTTTGAAAAATCAAGAGAATGTAAAAATCCAAAATGAACTTTGAAAAATCAAGAGAATGTAACTGTGACAGGGTAAACCACGACAAAACACTACTGATATATTCCAACTCTTGCATTTCAAGGAAAGAAATCCAAAATGAACTTTGAAAAATCAAGAGAATGTAACTTTGACAAGGTAAACCATAACAAAATACTACTGAAATATTCCAACTCTTGCATTTCAACGAAGGAAATCCAAAAAATGAACTTTGAAAAATCAAGAGAATGTAAGTTTGACAAGGTAAACCACGACAAAACACTACTGAAATATTCCAACTCTGATATTTCAATGAAAGAAATTCGAAATGAACTTTGAAAAATCAAGAGAATGTAACTGTGACATGGTAAACCATGACAAAACACTACTGAAATATTCCAACTCTTGCATTTCAACGAAAGAAATTCAAAATGAACTTTGAAAAATTAAGAGAATGTACCTGTGAGATGGTAAACCACGACAAAACACTACTGAAATACTCCAACTCTTGCATTTAAATGGAACAAATTCAAAATGAACTTTGAAAAATAAAGAGAATGTAACTGTGGCAAGGTAAACCATGAAATAACACTACTGAAATATTCCAACTCTTGCATTTCAACGAAAGAAATAAAAAATGAACTTTGAAAAATCAAGAGAATGTAACTGTGAGAAGGTAAACCGTAACAAAACACTACTGAAATATTCCAACTCTTGCATTTCAACGATAGAACTCCAAAAATGAACTTTGAAAAATCAAGAAAATGTAACTGTGACAAGGTAAACCACGACAAAACACTACTGAAATATTCCAACTCTTGCATTTCAAGGAAAGAAATACAAAATGAACTTTTAAAAAATCAAGAGAATGTAACTGTGACAAGGTAAACCACGACAAAACACTACTGAAATATTCCAACTCAAAGTGAACTTTCCAACTCAAAAACGAAATTCAAAGTGAACTTTGAAAAATCAAGAGAATGTAACGGTGACAAGGTAAAGCACAACAAACCACTACTGAAATATTTCAACTCTTGCATTTCAACGAAAGAAATCCAAAATGAACTTTGAAAAATCAAGATAATGTAACTGTGACAATGTAAATCAAAAAAAGACACTTCTGAAATATTCCAACTCCTGCATTTCAACAAAAGACATACAAAATGAAGTTTTTAAAATCATGAGAATGTAAAAATTAAAAATGAACTTTGAAAAATCAAGAGAATGTAATTATGACAAGGTAAGGCACAATAAAAAACTACTGAAATATTCCAGCTCTTGCATTTCAATGAACGAAATCTAAAATAACCTTTGAAAAATCAAGAGAATGTAACTGTGAGAAGGTAAACCATAACAAAACACTACTGAAATATTCCAACTCTTGCATTTCAACGAAAGAAATCCAAAAATGAACTTTGAAAAATCAAGGGAATGTAACTGTGACAAGGTAAACCATGACAAAACACTACTGAAAGATTCAAACTCTTGCATTTCAAGGAAAGAAATCCATAATTAACTTTGAAAAATCAAGAGAATGGAACTGTGACAAGGTAAACCATGATAAAACACTATTGAAATATTTCAGCTCCTTTATTTCACGAAAGAAATTCAAAATGAACTTTGAAAAATCAAGAGAATGTAACTGTGACATGGTAAACCACGACAAAACACTACTGAAATATACCAACTCTTGCATTTCACGAAAGAAATTCAAAATGAACTTTGAAAAATCAAGAGAATGTAAAAATCTAAAATGAACTTTGAAAAATCAAGAGAATGTAACTGTGACAAGGTAAACCATGACAAAACACTACTGAAATATTACAACTCTTGCATTTCAACGAAAGAAATCAAAAGTAAACTTTGAAAAATCAAAAGAATGTAACTGTGACAAGGTAAACCATGACAAAACAATATTGAAGTATTCCAACTCTTGCATTTCAATGAAAGAAATCCAAATTGAACTTTGAAAAATCAAGAGAATGTAACAGTGACAAGGTTAACCATAACAAAACACTACTGAAATATTCCAACTCTTGCATTTCAACGTAAGAAATCCAAACAATGAACTTTGAAAAATCAAGAGAATGTAACTGTGACCAGGTAAACCACGACAAAACACTACTGACATATTCCAACTCTTGCATTTCAATGAAAGAAATCCAAAATGAACTTTGAAAAATCAAGAGAATGTAACTGTAACAAGGTTAACCATAACAAAACACTACTGAAATATTCCAACTCTTGCATTTCAATGAAAGAAATCCAAAATAAACTTTGAAAAATCAAGAAAATGTAACTGTGACAAGGTTAACAATAACAAAACACTACTGAAATATTCCAACTCTTGCATTTCAACGAAAGAAATCCAAAAAATAAACTTTGAAAAATCAAGAGAATGTAACTTTGACCAGGTAAACCACGACAAAACACTGCTGACATATTCCAACTCTTGCATTTCAAGGAAAGAAATCCAAAATTGACTTTGAAAAATCAATAGAATGTAACTATGACAAGGTAAACCACGACAAAACACTACTGAAATATTTCAACTCTTGCATTTCAAGGGAAAAAATCCAAAATGAGCTTTGAAAAATCAAGAGAATGTAACTGTGACAAGGTAAACGACGATAAAACACTATTGAAATATTCCGACTCTTGCATTTCACGAAAGAAATTCAAAATGAACTTTAAAAAATCAAGAGAATGTAACTGTGACAAGGTAAAGCACAACAAAACACTACTGAAATATTCCAACTCTTGCATTTCAACGAAAAGAAGTCCAAAATGAACTTTGAAAAATCAAGAGAATGTAACTGTGACAAGGTAAAGCACAACAAGACACTACTGAAATATTCTAACTCTTGCATTTCAACGAAAGAAATTCAAAATGAACTTTGAAAAAATAAGAGAATGTAACTGTGACAAGGTAAACCACGACAAAACACTACTGAAATATTCCAACTCTTGCATTTCACGAAAGAAATTCAAAATGAACTTTGAAAATCAAGAAATTGTAAAAATCCAAAATGAACTTTGAAAAATCTCGAGAATGTAACTGTGACAAGGTAAACCATGACAAAACACTACTGAAATATTCCAACTCTTGCATTTCAAGGAAAGAAATCCAAAATGAACTTTGAAAAACCAAGAGAATGTAACTGTGACAAGGTAAACCATAACAAAACACTTCTGAAATATTCCAACTCTTACATTTCAACGAAAGAAATCCAAAAATGAACTTTGAAAAATCAAGATAATGTAACTGTGACAAGGTAAACCACGACAAAACCCTACTGAAATATTCCAACTCTTGTATTTCAAGGAAAGAAATCCACAATGAACTTTGAAAAATCAAGGGAATGTAAATGTGACAAGGTAAACCAAAACAAAACACCTCTGAAACATTCCAACTCTTGCATTTCAAGAAAAGAAATCCAAAATGAACTTTGAAAAATCAAGAGAATGTAACAGTGACAAGGTAAACCATGACAAAACACTACTTAAATATTCCAACTCTTGCATTTCAATGAAAGAAATCCAAAATGAACTTTGAAAAATCAAGAGAATGTAACTGTGACAAGGTTAACCATAACAAAACACTACTGAAATATTCCAACTCTTGCATTTCAACGTAAGAAATCCAAACAATGAACTTTGAAAAATCAAGAGAATGTAACTGTGACCAGGTAAACCACGACAAAACACTACTGACATATTCCAACTCTTGCATTTCAATGAAAGAAATCCAAAATGAACTTTGAAAAATCAAGAGAATGTAACTGTGACAAGGTTAACCATAACAAAACACTACTGAAATATTCCAACTCTTGCATTTCAATGAAAGAAATCCAAAATAAACTTTGAAAAATCAAGAAAATGTAACTGTGACAAGGTAAACAATAACAAAACACTACTGAAATATTCCAACTCTTGCATTTCAACGAAAGAAATCCAAAAAATAAACTTTGAAAAATCAAGAGAATGTAACTTTGACCAGGTAAACCACGACAAAACACTGCTGACATATTCCAACTCTTGCATTTCAAGGAAAGAAATCCAAAATTGACTTTGAAAAATCAATAGAATGTAACTATGACAAGGTAAACCACGACAAAACACTACTGAAATATTTCAACTCTTGCATTTCAAGGGAAAAAATCCAAAATGAGCTTTGAAAAATCAAGAGAATGTAACTGTGACAAGGTAAACGACGATAAAACACTATTGAAATATTCCGACTCTTGCATTTCACGAAAGAAATTCAAAATGAACTTTGAAAAATCAAGAGAATGTAACTGTGACAAGGTAAAGCACAACAAAACACTACTGAAATATTCCAACTCTTGCATTTCAACGAAAGAAATCCAAAATGAACCTTGAAAAATCAAGAGAATGTAACTGTGTCAAGGTAAACCACGACAAGACACTACTGAAATATTCTAACTCTTGCATTTCAACGAAAGAAATTCAAAATGAACTTTGAAAAAATAAGAGAATGTAACTGTGACAAGGTAAACCACGACAAAACACTACTGAAATATTCCAACTCTTGCATTTCACGAAAGAAATTCAAAATGAACTTTGAAAATCAAGAAATTGTAAAAATCCAAAATGAACTTTGAAAAATCTCGAGAATGTAACTGTGACAAGGTAAACCATGACAAAACACTACTGAAATATTCCAACTCTTGCATTTCAAGGAAAGAAATCCAAAATGAACTTTGAAAAACCAAGAGAATGTAACTGTGACAAGGTAAACCATAACAAAACACTTCTGAAATATTCCAACTCTTGCATTTCAACGAAAGAAATCCAAAAATGAACTTTGAAAAATCAAGAGAATGTAACTGTGACAAGGTAAACCACGACAAAACCCTACTGAAATATTCCAACTCTTGTATTTCAAGGAAAGAAATCCACAATGAACTTTGAAAAATCAAGGGAATGTAAATGTGACAAGGTAAACCAAAACAAAACACCTCTGAAACATTCCAACTCTTGCATTTCAAGAAAAGAAATCCAAAATGAACTTTGAAAAATCAAGAGAATGTAACAGTGACAAGGTAAAGCACAACAAAACACTACTGAAATATTCCAACTCTTGCATTTCAATGAAAGAAAATCAAAATGAACTTTGAAAAATTAAGAGAATGTAACTTTGACAAGGTAACCCACGACAAAACACTACTGAAATATTCCAACTGTTGCATTTCAATGAAAGAAATTCAAAATGAACTTTGAAAAATCAAGAGAATGTAAAAATCCAAAATGAACTTTGAAAAATCAAGAGAATGTAACTGTGACAAGGTAAACCACGACAAAACACTACTGAAATATTCCAAATCTTGCATTTCAAGGAAAGAAACCCAAAATGAACTTCGAAAAATCAAGAGAATGTAACTGTGACAAGGTAAACCACGACAAAACACTACTGAAATATTCCAACTCTTGCATTTCAAGGAAAGTAATCCGAAATGAACTTTGAAAAATCAAGAGAATTTAAAAATCCAAAATGAACTTAAAAAAATCAAGAGAATGTAACTGTGACAAGGTAAACCACGACAAAACACTACTGAAATATTCCAACTCTTGCATTTCAAGGACAGAAATCCGAAATGAACTTTGAAAAATCAAGAGAATGTAACTGTGACAAGGTAAGGCACAACAAAACACTACTGAAATATTCCAACTCTTGCATTTCAATGAAAGAAATCCAAAATGAACTTTGAAAAATCAAGAGAATGTAACTGTGACAAGGTAAACCACGACAAAACACTACTGAATTTAAGTATGTTTCATCTCATTCGAAGACATGTAAAAAAAAGTAAAAAAAAACTGTTAGAAAAAAAATGGTCACTAAAAACATTATTTTTCTAATAGTAAAAGTTGCAACACTCATATTTATTTCACTCCAACTTTGAATTTGAAAAATATTAAATATGAATTTCTCGTGTTTTAAGTTTGTCATAACATTCTAAGAGATTAACAATTAAGTTCAAAAAAAGTTAAAAAAAGTTAAAAAAAAAATTGGTCACTACAAACATTATTTTTCTAATAGTAAAAGTTGCGACACACATATCTATATCATTCCCATTTTGAAGTTGGAAAATATTAAATATGAATTTTTCGTGTTTTAAGTGTGTTTCATGACATTCTAAGAGATGTAAAAAAAGTTAAAAAGGTTAAAAAATGTTGGGGGGGGGGGAGTTGGAGGGAGGAGGTGGTGGTAGAGTGGGGGTGGACGATTGTGGCATAGTTGAGGGTGGGGAACTTTGGGCCGGAATAAAAAATAGGTATGATTTACCTCATGTGCTAAGCTCGCAAGCCATTTAAATGCAGTGTTTACATACTTTTTTTCTTGTTTTGATATTGCTCTTTACTGATCTCTGGAGATCCAGGTTCAAAAAATATTTAACAATCTGTTAACTATAATGGGATCTGTAAAAATGACCCGATAAATTTTATTAGAATTAATTTCTTTACCCACTATGAATATAAAAGAATAACTTACTTCTTGCGTGTAGCTTTCGTCAATATTCCTTTTGTTTGAATGCATCATTATATTTCAAATGCCAATTCTGAACTGAGGAAATAACTCTTTGTCAGAGTTTTTATATCCGTGTTCAAGGTTAAAATTACTGTGTACAATTAAAGGTAGCAGACAGATAGGAAATTACTACAGTACAATGATCGGATTCAAGTACCATGAAAACACGCATGACTTTTAACAGAAACATCACGAATTTTCATGGTGGTTGAATCCGGTCATTGTACTGTAGTAATTTCCTATCTGCCTGCTACCTTTAATTGTACACAGTAATTTCATATCTGCCTGCTACCTTTTAATTGTACACAGTAATTTCCTATCTGCCTGCTACCTTAGATTGTACAAAGTAATTTCCTATCTGACTGCTACCTTTAATTGTACACAGTAATTTCCTATCTGCCTGCTACCTTAGATTGTACACAGTAAGTTCCTATCTGCCTGCTACCTTAGATTGTACACAGTAATTTCCTACCACCCCTCTTCCTTATATTATAGCTATACGTTGGGACACCCCCGTTGATTAGATTGAATCATTACTACTACTAAAATACAATTTGAGGTACCGGTCCTTCATATCCCTGGTTAATTGCTTTTAAAATGTGAAAATCAATAATTGTTTGTTGATTAATTCTGTTCTACGTTTAAATTTGGCAATATCAATTTTGGATAATATTTGAATAAACTTAAAAAAATAACGATGAATAGTAATTTTGGTAAGAAGTCCTTGTTAATATTACTACTAAAGAATTTCGGTTGGATGAAAAGGAGTATTATTCTAAGTATGGATGGAAATTCTGTGAGACTTTTAATCTTCTACATAATACATTACATAAATTTGTTTAAATACATTGAAGTACTTCATATAAACAGAAAAAGAAAATAACGTCATTTAAAATTGCAAAAAACTAAATTCCTAGCAGTATTTGCCACCCCAAAAAAATTTCTGGCTGGGCTGAGAAAGGCAGCGCAATAGCACTGCCTAAGCAAAGGACGATGTTGGCACAATTTATTATTATTTTTTTTTTACCAGGGTACTTCGTATCGAAGGAGTTGTCGTAGAAACTTCAAACAGAGCTCATTCAATTGAAAACTGAAGACCTATCCAATGACTCTGTCACTAGAGGGCGATTCGAACATTAAAACTGAAAAAACAGTGTTGGGTTTGTAAGGGAGAATTTGTTAAGGTTAAAGGGAAAGGGGGTAAGGGGAAACGGGGTAGAGGGACGGTCTGCGGCCTCGATCATTTTGGCAACTTGATCGGAAAACACCTCCTTAAACAGAGCCTCAGAGACGGTGAAATTTATTATTTATTAACGTGTAAGGGCATATACCGGTATGAGTACTACAACTCCACCGCGAGGCTTCGTGACGAAAAATTGCTGACCATCGCTTCATTCTACGATTCACTCTACGATCGTAAATCCACCACTGCTGACTATGAGTTTGCCAAGAGTGTTTGGGCTTGAGGAGGGTGTAAAAATTGGTGGGATTATTGTAGATTGTACCTAGCAAGTGATGTACTGGCGTTGTTGGATATTATCTGTAAAAACAAGGATAAAATTTACGGCGAATTTGGGTTGGATTTGGGTTACTATTTTTCAACTCCTCATCTGGTGATGGATTTAATTCTTAAAATCAGTAAACAGGAAATACTCTTGATCACCGATGGGGATAAATATCTTGTTTTAGAGAGATCAATGTGGGGAAGGTATTTTTTCCATGAAGACCATATCCGTCAAACTGACCCTAATGGAAAAGACACCGGTGTAAAGTCTAATGCTGTTTTCTTAGATATAGACTTCCTATATATCTCGGCAATGTCTCACCACTGTTTGCCTTGGGGTAATTACAAATGGCTAAGCAATCTTCGTGCTTCAAATTTCCCCGACATTGCTAATCTTGCGGAGAATGGACCACAAGGATTTTTTTGTAAATCGATGGTGAAATACTGGTGAAGCATCCTGACTCGGTGAAGGATTTTGTTTTTCCGTCCATAAACAGACAGGTGACTAGGGACTTTTTCAGTCCATACAATATTTCTTTAGTAGTGGATGTGGATGTGCACTCGAAACCTTCAAAACAAAACTTGTCACCGAACTTCATCAGAAAGAGAATATCGTTGTACATCATCTTCTTCTGTGGTGGATGGTAGCCAACAGTTTCAAGGTCACAAAGATATATAGAACCCTCCAAATTGACCATAAACGCTATTTGAAAGCGTTTATTGAATCTTTTGTCAGTAAACGTTCCGAAGCAAACACGAAGGTTGAAAAGAAAACCTTTAAACTCATTTTGAACTCAGCCTTCGGTAAACTGTATGAGAGTGTACGCAATCGAAGTCATTGTGACGTTGGGACCGAGCCAAAGGAAGTTGCTCGAATAATTGCCTATGCTAACTTCACATTATTCACCATCATAGACTCCAATATAGTCCTCTTGCATAGAAATAAAGAAACGCTATTTTAAATAAAAATATTGCAGGTGGCAGCGCAATAACAGAAATTAAAAAAAAAATTAATTTTGTCATTCTTTTACGATGGGTGTGCCAATGACCGGGGGAGGGAGAAGTTCAAGTATATTATAGGGTTACACATTCACTTTTGCTAAAAGTTAAAACTGCGAATCTATTAGAATATTTGCAAAAAGCTGAGCACATTAGCTCTCGAATGGACTTTGATATGACTATTTGGGAGGAGTCCATTTACCGGGAGCTAGTAAAGCTCCAGGCTCCATATCAATAATTAATGTTAAAATCAGAGATGGGGAGCGTCTCAATTTCCAATGGTGTGCTTGCAGGTTCTAAGGTGTACTGTGTGGAAAAACACAATGAGGTAATCAAAAAAGTCTGCAAGGGAGGCCTAAACACAATGTGAAACAAAAGTTCAACATGAGTGTTTACAGAAACTTCGTGGAAAGTAGTTTTGGTCCAAGAGCGAACGTCAAATTGTTCGCTCTTTAAAACTTAAAGACTACACAGTTTTAGTGGATAAAATTGTCTTATGCCCTGTATCGGATAAAGTCTATGTGTGTGCGGATGGTGAGATGGTGCTACCCCACATACATTATCTAACTTCTGACTGAGGTGTATGTCACGAGTATAGTCATCACCTTGGCCGGGAAAAACTTCAATAGTAAATTATGGGTGGGTGGATGGTCAGATCCATTTTTTCATAGATGTGTGATTTCCCCCCAATTCAGCAGTGTTTTTTATTTTTTAGAAAGGTAGAGTTTTACTATATGAGTGTTTTTCTTGTAAATAAAATTGGTAAAAATTTGTTGCTGCCCCTGTGGACGGTCCTGGGGGAGGGAATCCGGCCTTTGTCCGGCCACCGCAAACGGCCAC
Organism: Artemia sp. Qi Xiang Cuo; assembly: GCF_049724085.1. NCBI lineage: Eukaryota > Metazoa > Arthropoda > Branchiopoda > Anostraca > Artemiidae > Artemia > Artemia sp. Qi Xiang Cuo. The sequence goes on along the minus strand of NC_142808.1, from coordinate 7,840,538 downwards.
CGTGCCCTTCCAGGGGTGGGGATCCCGTTATAAATTATTATTTCTTCAAGGGACAGATGCATTCTCCAGTCTGTATTTTGAAATTACAAGGGACTATGTATTAATTTAAAACTCTATTTAGGTATTTTCTTTGCAGACAGTCAATGTCTGGCAAAACGACACTTAAAAAAAAAAATCAAAATCGTGATAAAATGTTCTTAAAAAATCAAAAAAATTACTATTGCTACAGTGTTTTGCAAGAATCCTATGAAAAAATAAAAACTATTGCCCCAGACGTGAAATTCATACAGGGACTTGACATTTTCAATAGTATTAAACCAAAATCTTGGATGATTATTAATGATTTAGCTAAATCAATTGAAAAATGATCTCAGGAGATGATACAATTGTTCGCTGTCCGATGTCATCATCAACGGATTTCCATTACCCTGGTTCTATACAATCTCTATCATTACAGCAAGTATACGAGAACACTTGCTTTCAATTGCACCTACTACATCATCTACAGGTTTGTTTGCGATTCCAGTTCCCGCATAACTTTTAACAGACAAGTGTATCTGGTGAACCAAAATGTCTACTCTTGGCCTACATTCAGGCTACCACTAAACCCTATGGTTATATTCTTTTGGACATGAATCAGAATAAACCCAATGATTTACTTGTAGTCACTGATATTTTTGACAATGAAATTACTGTATATCTGCCGGTGAAAATGTCGTTAGTTTAAGTCAGAACGATGAAATACTACATGAACATCGACATTTATTTACCGTCCTAGGTAATTCAAAACTACGACTTAGAAAGGCGAACTCAAAAATGGTTTCGAAAGAGAATTCATTAATCTCAAATAAGAACTTTGTTTAAATTAAACCGCAGGCAATGTTCAACTCCCAGAAGGTGTTAAACAACAGACAAAACAATATCGTTCCCTTTTACGTGCCCTAACAGTAGCAGTAAGCAAAAATAAAGGACAAGATTTTAAAAGAAAGCGACTTATTCAAGCGGGTGGTTTGTAGCTTCTTTACACTTTTACTGCTGATCATTGCAAGACATGTAAACATTTTTTTTCTAGATGCCCAAACCCTATCAATTGACTCCAATTGAACTCGCACTTTCTCCAAAGGAACATTTCAAGAACAATCTCAGTAAATTCAAAAACAGTGCGACAATTACCGATGATGAAAAATTAATTTTTCTTCAAAATGCACTCTGACGAGACGAAAAAGATAAAATCTATCTTGAGAAACCACCCAATGTAAATGTTATTGATCACGAAAAGGAAATGACTCCTTCGCCATCAACACATTAAACAACAACAAACACTGAAGGAAGAAGAAGAATTATCTGAAGTTTTGACAAGTGTTGCAGATGTGAAACCCTAGTTCTATCGTGAACAGTATAAAAGACTCTTCACTTATCTCACTGAAATTGAACATGTTCAAATTGATGATAATGGGAATCAAGTTATAATCCAAGGCATGACCTACATTCTACTTGATTTATTATCAGATTTGGTAAGAAATTGTATAAGAATTATGTCATTTGCATAACATTTTAAACTCATCAAACTTCCCCAAAAGTTCTATTGGCTATAGACATGTTTTCAAACGATTAAAGAAATGTAGTCAAATATAAAAAGAGGTTTTTAAATAATTTTCGGATAATACTAGCACGCAAAGTGGAAATGATCTGACAAGAGTGATGGGGGGACTCAGGCAAAGACGTCTTAATTTCACCTAATATCCCTCTCAATCACCTGTTAGTGTGCAAATGGGCAGTGGAAACTTCACTGCGTGTTTAAGGAATAAAGTTACACTCAAACAAAGTTACATCGTAATTGTAGAGTTTGTGGTAGTCACTATTGAAAAACTAGAGCATTTTTCACTTTGCAAATATCACAAGCCAATCTTTCAACCCTAGATGAGATTCAACAGCTTCACAATGAGCCATTCAAATACCTTCTACTTGCAATCAGTATGTTTAGTCGCTATGCTTGTGCCATCCCACTGCAGTCAAATAGAGGTGATGAAGTTGCTAAAGTTCTTGAAATCATCCTTGGACAGGAATGCCATAAGAAGATTCAAATGGATCGGGGTAGTGAATCTGTTAATCCTCGTGTAAAGAAAGTTCTATTGAATTTTAATACAATCCTATCATAGTCCTAGTCCAATAAAGGCAGCGTTTGCTGAACGATTGATGAGAACTATTACTTTTAATTTCAAGATATTACACGTTGAAAAACATCGCTGCTTTTATTCATGGTTTGGATAAAATCATGTTGATTTATAATCAACGTCCACATCAATTCCTATCCAGCTCATCTCCAATAGAACTTCATCATGACGTCAATACACTTGACACTTTTTTAAAAAATATTCCAATGGTGGTGGTGGTAATGGTGAGAAGAAAAAGAAGAAATTCAATGTTGGTGATACTGTTTGAATCAATAGAACTACTAATATTTTGGAAAAGGGTAACTACTGTAGGTCCACTGAAATTTTTAAAATCTACAAAATCTTAGACACTACACCCATAATGTACCGTCTACGTGGCACGAAAGATGATGAGGTTATTGGTGGTTTTTTTGTTTATGAATTATAAAAATTTAGAAACATTTGAATCTATCAGATTGAAAAGATATTAAAGACTCGTACTCGCAGGGACAAGAGGTAGTTGCTTGTTCATTGGCTAGGATTCAACTCCGATTTTGATTCGTTGATATCCATCAAGGACATACACCAGGCCCAATGATTTCTATTTAACACTTATGGAAAACGTCTCCGACCCTCTCTAAAATAATTTGAATAAAACAAGTGATTTTTGGATAAAACTCTCCATCACCATCAAAGTCGACAATGGAAAGTATGCAGTTGCTTCTGTCGATTGTATTCTCAAAATTCATATGATATCTTGAGAAAAGATCGTACTTACTAGATAAAAATTATACCATTCAATTGATCAATCTTTGTCGAATATGAATGAGTAGAAGTACTAAAATCTAGTGAATGTCCCTATGTCATACTGTAATACAAAGAATTTCGTAGTATGACGGATTTGTGTCATACAATCAATAGAAAATTTCTGCTCGTAAGAAAGGTACAATCCTATTTAATTATTCAATGAAACACGGTAAGATTTATTTTAGATCGCCCGTTGACAATGAAATGATTCATCTCAATGATAATCTAAGAGACGTTCTTGGGTTTAAACAAAATATGATCAGTATTAAAGGCGCGGGAATTGTCAGTGGTATGGATCGTGTTATTTTTTAAGATTATCCCCCAGGTTTCACCTCGGACTCTTGTATATTTCCTTAAGCGTCCTTTGTTGAAACATTGAGAGTTGGTAATTCAAATGTTTACCTCCCATATGTTTCTGAACGGAAAAACACCCATGAACCTGCTCATCACTATAATATAAAGAATCTTCAGTATGTTTCTGTAAACACTTCGTTTATGGAACTCTGTCAGTTAACATTAAGAAATGAATTAGGTGATCCTCTAGCAATAACAAAAGGTTTGGCTGTGATTACATTTCATTTTCGACCCATTCAGCAACAATAAGGAGATGGCTAATAGAAAAAATAGTTGTGTTTGTCCCGATATTGATTGCTTTGTTATTACCCTCCAACCACGACAATGAGTCATGGGATGGACTATTATCAAGGCCATTCTTCAACGTCGGGCTTTGGTCTTGGCATTTGGTTTGCTAAGCTGTTTCGCTCTGAACTATCTGTAGCTTAAAAAGTCTATTACTTTGGTTGCTGCTGATTTTTCTTCCCCTATACTACATGACTGGGGGCTGACAAGTATTTTAAAGAAAGTGTTTCAAAAATCTCACGTCCAGCGAAAGCTATCTTGGTGAGCAATTGAGATCCCAACAAAGTTAAAAAAATTTAAAAAGGTTGAGAAGCTACACTACATGATTGGGGGCTGACAAGTATATTAAAGAAAGTGTTTCAAAAATCTCACGTCCAGCGAAAGCTATCTTGGCGAGCAATTGAGATCACGACAAAGTGTAAAAGATTTAAAAAGGTCGAGAAGCATCATATCACTCATCAGTGTCTACTCAGGTAAGACGCAAAAGGCATCACTCCTTTGAAAGAATAAAAACAAAGAAACCTAGAAGAAAAATTGTTAGAAAGAAAAACTATACATTTTCATAAAGTGAAATGGCCAATCTAACCCACATGGAATCTCATCCCACTGTCACCACATCTCTAAATATTTTCAATGCAGAAAGTATAGATGTCAGTGTAAAACAAGGATACTATGAAGAATCCTACCCAAAACAAATCTTCTCTGAAAACATACATTTTCAAATTTGTTCCAATGAAAACTACTTCATAAACTTATCATCCACATTTATTGATTTAAAAGTTGTGGTAAGGAAAAAATCTGACTATCTAAATCCCAGCGCTACCAATGGATTATCCTATGAAATTGGTATACTACACAATTTGTTTAAACAAATATACGTCTGTATAAAAGAAACATAGGTGAGCACTAGCAATAATCTATCAAACTATGCAAGCTACACATAATTTACGTTGATGACTCCAAAGTCCTATAAGAAATTGAGAGGTGTGGCAATGGGCTATGACTATGCATAACTTTTTGATACTGATGGTGAACTCACTTGGTCATTGAGCAAAGAGTATCATTTAGTTTGTAGACTCCATCATGAAATATTTAATATATCTTATTGGATGACCCCAATGTTAATATTGATATAAAGTTACAACTCGCTCCGTCCAGTTTAATCTTGAGAAAAACACTTGATGCATCACCCGATGCAAATATCAATCTCACCTGGACAATTATTCATGTACGAAAACAACAGGTTATGAGTTTTGTTGCTTTGACAATTGAAAAACTCAGAGCCTCTGGAAATAATATCAAACTGGTCGTTCCTCAAACAATCACCAATCAATGTCATATTACCACACCGATTCTTCATTTATCAATGGTGAAATTCATTCGAAAATTGCTTTGGCTTTTGAAAAAAGTGCCATTGCCATAGGATCGTGGACAATTTCTCCACATGAATTTGAACTGTATGGACTTTTCTCTCTTTTATGTAATGTAAATGGAAATCCTCCCTAAAATTTATCCTTTGATAAATTCTATAGGACCCTATATGAATTGACAATGCAATCCTTAAATTGAGATTCTCCACTATATGAAAATGGTATAACCGATACAATGTTCGCAAAAAGTCATGGTAACATTGTTTTGGACTTGTCTGATACTCAAAATATGAGTGTTTTCCGAACGGGTAATGTACGTTTAGAGTTTACCTTTGACAAAACCTTGACGGAGAGTGTAACATTATAATTAACATTATCCAATGAACTTGAAACATACTGGAAAAATTACCCCCAACAGTAGTGTTCTATTGTACTTGGCACCATGAACACCAGTCAAATAATTAATGTATTTAACATGGATCAATATATATCCAAATACAAATTCTATCGCATACCCTGAGATTTCCTTGAATATGTTAATACTGCTAACAATACCATTATCATTTTTAGTAGTAGTCTATCGACTGTGCAGACGTGTCATTGGTTATGCAACTTTCAAACAGCGAAGAATATAGAATTTTTTTATCCTCTTGGTTTACCATATGCATTCTACACAACTCACATCAAAAACTAACTTGAAAGAAGTGGGAAAAAATCATTCAAAATTGAATGCGAGTGCAAGACTTATCAATCAAAAGCTTTGATTTTCATGTATTTCTATATTTTGTTTTTGGATGTCGTGACTATACTTACAGTGAATTTATCAACATTTATGTAGACAATCCTAGTTCGAATGTCATTTTAGTAGAAAATATCCTCTCAGCCCTGTATAATATTGATTTCAGTGCTCTAAGAATAAAGTGTATTTAATAATGTATGTAAATTTGTTTATTAATAATATATATATATATATATATGTAATGTAAGACAGTCTTTTGTCTTCATTGTTTAGATTTCTTCTTCTTCTTCATAGTCATTTAGGTCATCGTTGTCGACAACCATTAGTGGTGGCATATCATTGGGATTCAACTTGCACTGATCCTGGCGTGCGAAGTCAGGGTCACATATTCCACAATATAAGGTAACTTCATTTTTACTAAATCTCTTGGTGAAATCAATGATACTATTACGATTCAGATTGTAGTTTCATTCTGACTATTTGAAGTTATGTCGCACACAATATTCTCATATGAAGAATCACCTTCTGTATAAGCAAAATAAAAATCTGAAGATTTATAGTAAAATCATAGTAGCCGGTATCTTCGAAGCGATGAAGCAAGAACCAGACTCCTATGTTATTCCAGCAATTCTTCCCGAAACAGTTTAAAACCACAACAATACCAATCTCTTAGAAATAAACTGAAATCATATTTAAGGTTTTTTTAAATCCTGCCAGGGTAAGTACTTTCCCATTAATCACACTTAACAAAATGGCAATTAAAGCATATATATCTTTTAGGATGAGAGGTACAAGTATCTGCAATACGGGAATTAAGATCCTTTGTTTGTACAACATATTCCTTATGGAATTTAAACGGATTGCATAATCTACCCTTTTCATTATAGTCATAAGCTATAGTACAGTTCTCATATGATGACCAGCTGCCCAATGCATATAAACATAGTGAACTTATGGATATATATTTATTCCAATGTGGTCCGTCACGCTGCCAAAAAGAAAGTGACTCACAATCATTTAAAGAAATGTTTCCTAGGAGGAGGAGGAGGAGGAATAATCAAGTGACGTCACCAACACTTACTCGATTTATTTTTTGTTGTCTTGCAAAATGGTCGTCTTAAATGAATTTCTAGGTAGTAGTTAAAAGCAGAATGACAGTTTAATTTTGTTGTTTCAATTAATGCATCAATAAATTTAGTAAATGCATTTGGCCCCCAATATATAAGCTTCATGCATTAGTCCAAAGAAAAAGAATCATTTTTCATGGTAATTTCAAGCATTTTTCAGAGAAAATTTCCTTTCGCAGAGTTAACATCTGAGATTCAACATTTAGATTCAAACATTTTTCTAATTTTACAAGACTCCGTAAGATCTTTCGTTTCTCAAATCTAATCATTTTCGTTTCTGACACTATCACTACCAACTAAAGACTACACAAATAATTGTTAGTTTCTACTTTGTGCACACTCTCAACGCCTACTGATCGCCCCACCAGAGAGAGTGGAGTAAACGATCAACTAGAGTATATAACCAAAACCAATCACTAGAAAAATATTTTTATTGATAGAAATATAATAAGAGAATATATTTTCACTATCTTTGAATTAGCTGAGTCAATCAATTTTCCTCAACGTGCTTCATGATAGAATTCAATCCATGTTGTAGTCTTGATATATGCATTGTATTCACTTTTGCGGTGAAACATAGTGGTTCATCTGACTTAAATTTACTCAATTATTAACATATCTGCCGCATATTTCATCCCGCTCAAATTTTAGTCGGTGATCTTTTCTAATTTCAACTAAGACATTGGAAGCTCTTTTCTTCATAGCATCACTGTCAACTCCTTCAAGGGACAATATTGTAAAACCACTCATTTTCAAAATATATGAATGTTTTTTCGAACTTGAAACAATTTAAACTATTCAAATGTCTATGTGGAACTGAAATATTAACTCACCGTCAAACTTTTATATCAATGATCACGCGTGCAATAGGCCCGCTTGCAATGTTGGCATTCATACAGAAAAAATTCTAAGAAATTCTTATGGCTCCGAAACGACATGCCAGATAATCGACAGACTTGATGTCTCCAATACCCTCTTGTATTGCGAGCCCGTTGTATGATAGACCGCTTGTATGATAGGGGTACTGCCCCATTTTATGGTGAGGGGACTGGCCCTCCCAATAGATTGACAAATTACTCCTATGTTCTGGATATTATGCCTTTAAGGATGACACCCCACAGCCCTCAGACAAAAGATTGTAAGTTATGTCCTGGGGGCAGGTAATGTTTCAATAGAAAGAATAGTCATAGAGAATTCAAAAAGGGCTCATTAAATTGAAGATTGAGAGGGTTAGTGCCCTTATTAATGGTCGACAGTGATATGAGGGTGAATGCCTCCCACGCCCTTCATTTCCCCAAACACTTCCAATCAAAATTTTGATATAGCCATTTAGTTCAACGTACTTGAAGGGTCAAGAAATTATGACTTTGAGGATGACAACCCCTGAAAGCTCTCTGGGCTAAGGTTGTGAATTATGCCCTGGGGGCATATAAGGTTTTTATAGAAAGCGTTGTCGTAGAAACTTCAAAAATGGCTCACTCGATTGGAAATTCAGAGGGCTAGTGTATTTTGAATAACCAAAAGTAATCAAAGGGAGAATCCCCCCAGGCCCATCATTTCCCCAAAGACTTCTGATCAACATTTGGATATCGTCATTCTGTTCAACGTAGTTTAAAGGTCAGGAAATTATGTCCTTGAGGATGACAAACTCCCCCCTCTCGCAGCGCTCAGGATAAAGTTTGTAAATTATGCGTTTGGGGCATTTAAGTTTCTTGTAGAAAGCGTTGTCGTAGAAACTTGAAAAAGGGATAATTGAATTGGAAATTGAGAGGAAAGTAGTAACCATCTTTTGAATTCTACGACCTTATGTTCCTTCCGGTTTTTCTGGTAGGTAATTCTATTCTACAGGGGCATTACACCCTTTCAAAGAGAGTGAGTATCTCTCTCAACATAGCCTTATACTTCTTATGGCCCCTCCGTACCAAACAGGTTTTTCTGGTAGATCCTATTCTACAGGGGCATTACACCTTTCAAAGAGATTTACGCAATTTCTAGTTCAAGGTATAAACATGTTTTTTTTACCATCTATTGAATTTGAGGACGCCCCCGTACCAACAGGTTTTTCTGGTAGAACCTTATACTTTGCGTACGCCCCCGTACCAAACAAGTTTTTTTTTAGGTTAAATCCGTGTCAGAAAAACCGGTATGTCTTGTTTAGTTGCCAATATATTCAATTATTTTTTGTATATATTCAGGTTTCAAATTAGATTCTTCAAGGTTTTTCTGGTAGTCCTATTCTACAGGGTCATTACATCTTTGCCAAGAGATTTACGCAATTTAAGGACAAGTTTTTCTGACGTAGATTTCTAGTTCCTGATATACAAGTTTTTTTTTTAGGTTAAATCCGTGGTCATTCATCTGTAAGTTGATTAGTAGGTTTTTTTTTTAACCTGGCTAATAGGTTTTTAAACCTATTACTACGAACGCTACATGCATTCCATTTTTGGAACTAGGAGCGAGATTGTGTGATGCTATCAGACTGGTTTCGTTTCATGGGTTCATTAATAGAAGGACTAATGTTTTTTAAAAGGGTAATTACTACTTTAGTTTACGAGATTTGTGAATTTTTTGCGAAAAGATATTTGCGTAAAGGTATTGAGATAGTTAAGAATGCCTCACAGGTAATTAAAGAATGGGGTGTTTGCATCAACAATACAAAGAATAATCTCAGATACTTAATAGATTTGACGCTTACAAGAGACATTGCTAGAAGGTATTCAATAGCTTAATTGAAAAGTAACGATAGAATGACATTGTGACTTGACCTAGCTTTACCTCGCCGATGTGGTCTGTATAATACATAAGTAACGTTTGAAAAGTATTGTCAATTTAAAAAGAAATGGCTGAAAAGTGTGTTGAGGGGGACGGGTTGCATGGAGGGTTGAGTTGCACGAGTGTTCAGTTAAAGGGGATACAGTTGCACGGGGGTTTCGGTTATGCAGGGGTTCAGTTACAAGGGGGATTCAGTTGCACGGGGGTTGAGTTAAATGGGAATTGAGTTCCACGAGAGTAGTGCTTTGTCGTGGTTTAGCCGTGAGGTCCCTTACCACAACCCAAAAGGGCTCCGATCCCCCCATCCCCACCCTGAAGGCACTCCCCGGTCCTCAAAGGTTCTCTAGGCTCCCAAAGGAGCCGTGGTTTACCGTGTAACTTTTACATTATCTTGATTTTCAAAGTTCCGGTTGAAGGACTCTGTTGTTTTAAGCCAGTGTGATTTTTTCTTTACATGGTGTTCGTTCAAAAAAGCGAGAATTTCTGTTAAATAAATAATTCTTGTATTTTTTCCATTCAATTGAAGGCGAGGATTTCTGTTAAATAAATAATTGTTATACCTTTTAAAATGACTTCACGGGGTTTGAGGGGGTCTGTTGTTTTAAGCCGTTTGATTTTTTCTTTACATGGTATTCGTTCAAAAAGCGAGGATATTCCGTGTGATTTTTTTGGGAAGTTTAATGAAATTATTAGTTACCGAGAGTTCAATGACTCCTCCCCTCAATGACTTTCAGGGGTTTTATGACTCCTCCTCACAATGAATTCAGATGGTTTTAGGACTCATCCCCCTAGCCATAACTCTATTCAACCTTGAGCGAAGATATAAAAGTTTGATGAAGTATTTTTCTGCTTAACAACTACATTAATAACTTCCAAGATGATAGGACTTATTTTTTAATTTAATTGGGAATGAAAAGTCAAAGTCTAACATAAAGAACAAGGTATTTCGGGGGGGTAGCTAACTTCATATACGGGATAATTTCCATTCGTCTTAGTTTTTAACGATGCTCCTTATTTCTAGTTGAAAATGTTTATTTTTTTATTTAATTGGGAATGAAAAGTCAAAGTCTAACATAAAGAACAAGTTATTTCGGAGGGGGTAGCTAACTTCATATACGGGATAATTTCCATTCGTCTTAGTTTTTAACGATGCTCCTTATTTCTAGTTGAAAATGCTTATTTTTTAATTTAATTGGGAATGAAAAGTCAAAGTCTAACATAAAGAACAAGGTATTTCGGTGGGGGTAGCTAACTTCATCTACGGGATAATTTCCATTCGTCTTAGTTTTTAACGATGCTCCTTATTTCTAGTTGAAAATACTTATTTTTTAATTTAATTGGGAATGAAAAGTCAAAGTGCCAGAAAGGATGAAATTCACTAGCTCAATTTTGGTGTCTTTATCCTCCAGCCTAAAGGGTGGAAATAAACCAACTCAGTAGTGAAGTCCTCATCCATCAAACTAACTCGTCGAAAGTCACTATCTCTATCGTGGGGTTGCAGTCGACCAGCCAGACGGGTTGACATGCACTAGCTTAGACTTGGAGTCGTAGTCCACCAGCCTTACTTGGTGAAATTCAATAGCTCAGAATTGGGGTCTTAGTCAGTGTTCAGATTGGAGCGTTGGGGTCCGACTATCTGGGCTTTATTTTTCAAGACCTGAATGCTAAGCGATGGACATGAGCTCGATTGGGACCCCATTGTGAAAATGGAAAACAAAAAACAAAAAATGTATTGTTGATTTGTGTGTAGAGCATGGCATGGTTACCGCTAGGGGCAACAGTCTAACCGTTGACGGTTTTAGGTATCCGTGAATAAGTTCTAAGGCGAGAGTGGAAATTGGGACAAATTTTTGGAGGTGCCCACCTCACCTGCTCAGAGTCTCAGGCAAGTGACCCTAAATTTGAAAAAGTGGAAATTGGCTCAGATTTACTAAACTGAGCTGAGACAATGAATAGATACTATTGGGAAAGTTATTGGAGACGCTGGGCATCCTTGAACAAGTGCTAAATTGAGAGAGGAATTTGGGACAATATTTGGGGGCACCCACCCGCCCAGAGTCTCCAGACACAACACAAAGAGACGACAGACACAAAGAGATGAATCACACACAGAGAGGACAAACACACAGACACGACACATAGAGACGACACATACACAAAGACAACACACACACACAGAGTCAACACACACAGAGATATGAGACACACACACAGACATGTCACACACACATAGAGATGACAAACACAAAGAGACGGCACACACAAACACAGATACAGAAACACACATAGAGACAACACACACATAGAGACAACACACACACACACAGAGACAACATCCACACAGAGACAACAAACACACACACAGAGACGACACACTCAAAGTGACGACTTACACATAGAGACGACACACACAACAGAGACGACAAACACACAGAGACGACACATAGAACGGCACACACACAGAGACGACACACTCAAAGTGACGACTTATACATAGAGACGACACACACAGAGACGACAAACCCATAGAGACGACACACAAAAAGAAACGAATCACACACGCAGAGCACAAACACACAGAAAAGAAACATAGAGACGACGCAGGCACAGAGATGATACACACACACAGAGTCCACACACACAGAGAGACGAGACACGCAACACAAAAAATACACAAAATACATAGAGAAGACACACACAAAGAGACGTCACACACACACAGATACAGAAACCCACATAGATAAGAAACACACATATAGACAACACACACACACACAGAGAACCAGGAACCCCAGGGACGACACACACACAGAGTAGAATTACAAAAAGAGACGACTTACACCTAGCGAAGACACACACACAGAGTAGACCCACTCACAGAGACGACACAGGTAGAGAGACGACACACACACAGCTACGACTAACTCTAAGACACGACTTGCACCTCGAAAAGACACACACACAGCACTGACGAACACACAGACTCGGACAAGGTATAAAGATAACGCGCACATAGAGACCAAACACAAAATCAGACACCACACACACAGATACAGAAACACACAAAGCGACGACACACGCACAGAGAGGACAAACACACAGAAACGACACACACACACAGAGACGACACACACATAGAGACAACACAGACATAGAGATGACAGACACACAGATACGAAACACCCACAGAGACGACACACACACAGAGACCACTCACACACACAGAGTACAACACACAGAGACGAAGGACATAAAGAGACGATTTACACACAGAGATGACAAACACACAGAAACAACACAAAGAGACGACACATACACAGAGACGAGACACACACACAGAGTCAACACACACAGAGAGACAAGACACACACACACAGAAATGACAAACATACATAGAGATGACACACACAAAGAGACGTCACACACACACACAGATACGACACACACAGGGACAACACACACATAGAGACAACACACACACACACACAGACAACATTCACACAGAAACGACACAAACACTCACAGAGGGACGACAAAATCACAGAGACGACACACTCAAAGTCACGAAAAAACAATCGAGTCTAAAAAAAAAAACAGAAGTAACGAAACAAGAAACGACACACACACACATACACAGATAAGACACACACAGAGAGACAACACAGATACAGAGACGACACACACACAGATACGACAACGCATAGAGAGACGACACGTACGCATAGACGACAAACACACAGAGACAACACACACACACAGATACAGAAACACCCACAGAGACGACACATGCACAGAGACGACACACACACACAGAGTCCACTCACACAGAGAGAGTACAAACACACAGAGACGACAGACACAAAGAGACTAATCACACACAGAGAGTACAAACACACAGAACCGACACATAGAGACGACACATGGACAGAGACTATACACACACACAGAGTCAACACACACACAGAGAGACGAGACATGGCGTATCTGATGAAATAGATTAGGTCTTATGATCAATTTAATTTTTTTTTTTTTAATAAAGTAGTTTTTTTTTAGTAAGGACACTCATAACAACACGCACACAGAGAGAACACACACACACACACACAGATACGAAACACACATAGAGACGACAAACGCATAGAGACGACACACACACACACACAGAGACGACACACATACAGAGATGACACACACACACACAGAGATGACAAACTCAAAGTGACGAGTTACACATAGAGACGACACACACACACACACACACACACACAGAGACGACAAAACACACAGAAACGAGACACATAGAGAGACGACACACACACACACACACAGATCACACACACACGGAGACACCACACACACACAAAGAGACGACACACACACACACACACACAGATACGAAACACACAAAGAGACGACACACGCACAGAGACGACATACACACACAGAGCCAACTAACGCACAGAGAGGACAATCTCTTGGTCAGAAATAGAGGTTGTTTCCAAAGATTTAGAATAAGAAAAAAATTTTCAGGTGTGGGACTCGAACCCACGAACCCATATGGGGACCAGATCTTACGTCTAGCGCCTTAACCACTCGGCCAACCTGACTTGTAAACAATTCTTGATCATATTCATATTGTAATTCAGTTTCATTGGTGAAGTTTAGAATTGACTAACTTTCTCTTCTCTAAGAAAATTCAGAACCTCGTCTAAATTAACCTTAAAAAAAAATGAAATAAAGCTATGTCGACTTTGCATATTTTATTCAACATATCCGACAAAGCGCTGGAAGGGTGCATTCCTGTCGACTTTTGGAGGATGTTTCCTCATTTTTCCATAATCAGGCAATTTTCCCAAGCTCTTTTCTCAAGGTCATAGCTTTTGAGTGACAACACTAACATCAAAACTTAAACGGTCAGAAATGAGGCTGTTTCAAAGATTTAGAATAAGAAAAAATTGTCAGGTGTGGGACTCGAACCCACGACCCCATATGGGGACCAGATCTTAAGTCTAGTGCCTTAACCACTCGGCCAACCTGACTTGTAAACAATTCTTGATCATATTCATATTGTAATTCAGTTTCATTGGTAAAGTTCAGAATTGAGCTAACTTTTTCTCTTCGTTAAGAAAATGCAGAAGAGATTGGAACATTTCAGTAGTGTTTGGTTGTGGTTTACCTTAATCTATTAAAGCCCCTAACAATTTAGGTTCTGCATAAATCCTTTTACAGAAGTTCATTTAGTGAAATCTCTTGACATGATGAAATGACAAGAGTACATAAGGAATATTTCAGTAGTGTTTAGGTGTGGGGTTTGAACCCACGATCACAGTATGGGGACTAGATTCTTCAGAGTCTGCGCCTTGAACCACTCGTCCAGCCTGACTTGCAAACAATTCTGAATCATATTCAGTATTGTAATTCAGTTTCTTGCCTTTACCTTGGCACCTTTCCAAACGAGCAGGGATTTCCCACAGTGCATTCCTGACATCATTGCAAGAAAGTGACCAGCACGAAAACTCCACGTTTTCAACCAGACTAGCTTTGACACGACACACAAACAGAGTCATAGTGAGAGAGATATCCAAAA
This sequence comes from Artemia sp. Qi Xiang Cuo, assembly GCF_049724085.1. Classification (NCBI taxonomy): domain Eukaryota; kingdom Metazoa; phylum Arthropoda; class Branchiopoda; order Anostraca; family Artemiidae; genus Artemia; species Artemia sp. Qi Xiang Cuo. The sequence goes on along the minus strand of NC_142808.1, from coordinate 7,825,344 downwards.
GTTGGGTTAATCTAGGTTCACTTAGAGTGGCGCGCCACTCTAAGTGAACCTAGATCAACTCAACTTTTGGATATCTCTCTCACTATGACTCTGTTTGTTTGTCGTGTCAGATACGCGTGTCTCGGTTTCTATGTGTGTGTTGTCATCTCTGTGAGGTGTGTATGTCTGAAAAACCCAGTAAACGTGAAATTTACAATCACGATTTCATTGAATGATTCAAAATGAACTTTGAAAAATCAAGAAAATGTAACTGTGACAAGGTAAGACCACAACCAAACACTTTTTATCTGATGTACTTTATTTCTTCATCATGTCTTGCATTTCAACGAAAGAAATTCGAAAATGAACTTTGAAGAATCAAGAAAATTGTAAGGGCTGTGACAAGGTAAACCACAACCAGAACACTACTGAAATATTCCAACTCTTCTGCATTTCAACGAAGAGATAAAGTTAGCTTCAAATTCATGAACTTGACAATGAAACTAATCAACACTATGAAATGTTCGAATTCTTGCAGTCAGGTCGACAAGTTTAAGCTGACTTAGATCAGATCGCATATGTGACTGGTGATCCACACCTGAAATATTTCTTATTCTAACTCTTTGGAAACGTATTTCTAACCGTTGAATTTTAATGTAATGATACTCAAAATGAACTTTGAAAAATCAAGAAAATGTAACTGTGACAAGGTAAACTCGACAAACACTACTGCAATATTTCAACTACTGTTTGAATAAAGATATTCAAAATGCTCTTTGAATAATTAGGAGATTCTAACTGTTAGAAGAAAAGTTACACAATCGAACTCTACAATGAAATGAATTCAACTCTTGATCAAGAATTGTTTACAAGTCAGGTTACATGTAACTTTGACAAATCTGGACATATGTATCGTGTGATCCACATAAATTTTCATCTAAATCATGGAAACAGCCTCTATTTCTGACCAAGAGCTTGTCCTCTCTGTGCGTGAGTTGGCTCTGTGTGTGTGTGTCGTCTCTGTGCGTGTGTCGTCTCTTTGTGTGTTTGTGTCTGTGTGTGTGTGTGTGTGTCGTCTCTTTGTGTGTGTGTGTTTTCTCCGTGTGTTTGTCATCTGTGTGTGTGTGTGTCTCTCTTTGTGTCTAGTCTCTGTGTGTTTTGTCTTCTCTGTGTGTGTGTGTGTGTATATGTTTGTCGTCTCTCTGTGTAAGTTGGCACTTTGAGTATGTCGTCTCTGTGTGTGTGTGTCGTCTCTGTATGGGTGTCGTCTCTGTGTGTGTGTGTGTGTGTTGTCTGTATGCATGTGTCGTCTCTATGTGTGTTTCGTATCTGTGTGTGTGTGTGTGTTCTCTCTGTGTGCGTTTTTTTATGAGTTTCCTCACTAAAAAAAAACTACTTTATTAAAAAAAATAAATTAAATTGATAAGAATACCTACTGTATTTTACCAGATATGACATATTTCGCCTCTCTGTGTTTGTTTACTCTGTGTGTGTATAGTTTCTGTACGTGTATCGTCTCTAGTCGGCGGGGCTGTGTGTTTGTCCTCTGTGTGTGTGATTCTGTCTCTTTGTGTCTGTCATCTCTATGTGTTTGTCGTCTCTGTGGGTGTGTGGTCTCTGTGTGTGTGTGTCATCTCTGTGTATATTTTGTCTCTGTGTTTATGTCGGCTCTGTGTGTGTGTTGTCTGTGATTGTGTGTCGTCTATGTGTACGCGTCGGATCTCGACACGTTTTCGTATCTGTGTGTGTTTTCTCTTTTTCTGTGTTGTCTCGTTTTGTGTGTAGTCTCTGTGTATGTGTGTGTGTGTCGTTTCTGTGTGATTGTTGTCTCTGTGTGTGTGTCGTCTGTATGTGTTATTCTTCACTTTGTGTGTGTCGTCTATTTGTGTGTGTCTTCTGTGTGTGTGTGTGTGGGTAGTCTCTGTGTGGATGTTGTCTGTGTGTGTGTGTTGTCTGTCTGTGTGTGTAGTCACTATGTGTGTTTCGTATCTGTGTGTGTGACGTCTCTTTGTGTGTGTCATCTCTATGTGTGTTTGTCTTTTCTGTGTGTGTGTGTCTCGTCTATCTGTGTGTGTTGACTCTGTGTGTGTGTATCGTCTCTTTGCATGTGACGTCTATATGTGTCGTGTCTGTGTGTTTGTCCTCTCTGTGTGTGATTCGTCTCTTTGTGTCTGTAGTCTCTGTGTGTTTGTCCTCTGTGTGTGTGAGTGGACTCTGTGTGTGTGTGTAGTCTCTGTGGGTGTTTTGTATCTGTGTGTATGTCATCTCTATGTCTGTGTTGTCTCTCTGAGTGTGTCGTCTCTGTGTGTGTGTGTCTTGTCTGTGTGTTTGTCCTCTCTCTGCGCGTGTCGTCGCTTTGTGTGTTTCGTATCTGTGTGTGTGTTGTCTCTGTGTGTTTGTCGTCTCTGTTTTCGTGTCGTCTCTCTATGTGTGTCGTCTCTGTGTGTTTGTCGTCTCTCTGTGTGTGTCGTCTATCTGTGTAAGTCTAAACTATGTGTGTGTCTTATCTGTGTGTGTGTCTTCTCTCTATCTTTGTCTTCTCTTTGTGTGTGTCTTGTGTGGGTGTGTGTCTTCTCTTTGTGTAAGTCGTCACTTTGAGTGTGTCGTCTCTGTGTGTGTGTGTCGTGTCTGTGTGGATGTTGTCTGTGTGTGTGTGTGTTGTCTCTCTTTGGGGGTCATCTCTATGTGTGTTTCGTCTCTGTGTGTGTGTGCAGTATCTGTGTGTGTGTCGTCTCTAGGTGTGTTTTGTCATTTCTGTGTGAGTGTCTCGTCTCTCTGTGTGTGTTGACTCTGTGTGTGTGTATCGTCTCTGTGACTTTGTCGTCTCTATGTGTCGTTTCTGTGTGTTTGTCCTCTCTGTGTGTGATTCGTCTCTTTTTGTCTGTTGTCTCTGTGTGTTTGTCGTCTCTGTGTGTGTATCGTCTCTATGTGTAAGTCGTCACTATGAGTGTGTCGTCTCTGTGTGTGTGTCTAATCTCTCTCTGTCTCTGCTGTCTCTGTTTGTCGTCTGTGTGTGTGTGTCGTCTCTATGTGTAAGTCGTCAATTTGAGCGTGTCGTTTCTGTGTGTGTGTTTGTCGTCTTCGTGTGGAGGTTGTGTGTGTGTGTGTGTTGTCTCTATGTGTGTGTTTTCTCTCTGTGTGTTTCGTATCTGTGTGTGTGTGTGACGTCTCTTTCTGTGTGTCGTCTCTATGTGTGTTTGTCATTTCTGTGTGTGTGTCTCATCTCTCTGTGTGTGTTGACTCTGTGCATGTGTATCGTCTCTATGTGTGTGTCGTCTCTATGTGTCGTTTCTGTGTGTTTGTCCTCTCTGTGTGTGATTCGTCTCTTTGTGTCTGTCGTCTCTGTGTGTTTTTTAAATTTTTGGGTCACCTGCCGGAGACTCTGGGCGGGTGGGTGCCCCCAAATATTGTCCCAAATTCCTCTCTTAGCACTTGTTCAAGGATGCCCAGCGTCTCCAATAACTTTCCCAATAGTATCTATTCATTGTCTCAGCTCAGTTTAGAAAATCTGAGCCAATTTCCACTTTTTCAAATTTAGGGTCACTTGCCTGAGACTCTGAGCAGGTGAGGTGGGCACCTCCAAATATTTGTCCCAATTTCCACTCTCGCCTTAGAACTTATTCACGGATACCTAAAACCGTCAACGGTTAGACTGTTGCCCCTAGCGGTAATCATGCCATGCTCTACACACATATCAACAATATATTTTTTGTTTTTTGTTTTCCGTTTTCACAATGGGGTCCCAATCGAGCTCTTGTCCATCGCTTAGCATTCAGGCCTTGACAAATAAAGCCCAGATAGTCGGACCCCAACGCTCCAATCTGAACAATGACTAAGACCCTAATTCTGAGCTAGTGAATTTCAACCATTCAGGCTGGTGGACTAAGACCCCAATTCTAAGCTAGTGAATTTCCACCATTCAGGCTGGTGGACTAAGACCCCAATTCTGAGCTAGTGAATTTCGACCATTCAGGCTGGTGGACTGAGACCTCAATACTGAGCCAGTGGATTTCCACCATTCAGGCTGGTGGACTAAGACCCCAATACTGAGCTAGTGGATTTCAACCATTCTGGCACTTTTACTTTTCATTCCCAATTAAATTAAAAAAATGAGCATTTTCAACTAGTAATAAGGAGCATCGTTAAAAACTAAGACGAATGGAAATTATCCCGTATATGAAGTTAGCTACCCCCTCCGAAATACCTTGTTCTGTATGTTAGACTTTGACTTTTCAGTCCCAATTAAATTAAAAAATAAGCATTTTCAACTAGAAATAAGGAGCATCGTTAAAAACTAAGACGAATGGAAACTACCCATTAGATGAAGTTAGCTACCCCCTCTGAAATATCTTTTTCTTTGTGTTAGACTTTGACTTTTCATCCCCAATGAAATTAAAAAATAATTCTTATTATCTTGGAAGTTATTAATGTAGTTGTTAAGAAGAAAAATACTTCATAAAACTTTTATATCTTCGCTCAAGGTTGAATGGAGTTATGGCTAGGGGGATGAGCCCTAAAACCATCTGAATTCATTGTGGCGAGGAGTCATAAAAACCCTGGAAGTCATTGCAGGAAGGACTCATTGAAATCTCGGTAACTAATAAATTCATTAAACTTCCCAAAAAAATCACACGGAATATCCTCGCTTTTTGAACAAACACCATGTAAAGAAAAAATCAAACGGCGTAAAACAACAGAGCCCCCTCAAACCCCGTGAAGTCATTTTAAAAGGTATAACAATTATTTATTTAACAGAAATCCTCGCTTTCAATTGAACGGAAAAAATATAAGAATTATTTATTTAACAGAAATTCTCGCTTTTTTGAACGAACACCATGTAAAGAAAAATCACACTGGCTTAAAACAACAGAGTCCTTCAAACGGAACTTTGAAAATTAAGAGAATGTAAAAGTTACAAGGTAAACCACGGCTCCTTTGGGAGCCTAGAGAACCTTTGAGGACCGGGGGGTGCCTGCGGGGTTGGGGGGGGGGGATCGGAGCCCTTTTGGGTTGTGGTAAGGGACCTCACGGCTAAACCACGACAAAGCACTACTCTCGTGGAACTCAATTCCCATGTAACTCAACCCCCGTGCAACTGAATCCCCCTTGTAACTGAACCCCTTTATAACCGAAACCCCCGTGCAACTGTATCCCCTTTAACTGAACCCTCGTGCAACTCAACCCTCCATGCAACCCATCCCCCTCAAACACTTTTCAGCCATTTCTTTTTAAATTGACAATACTTTTCAAACGTTACTTATGTATTATACAGACCACATTGGCGAGGTAAAGCTAGGTCAAGTCACAATGTCATTCTATCGTTACTTTTCAATTAAGCTATTGAATACCTTCTAGCAATGTCTCTTGTATGCGTCAAATCTATTAAGTATCTGAGAATATTCTTTGAATTGTTGATGCAAGCATCCCATTCTTTAATTAACCGTGAGGCATTCTTAACTATCGCAATACCTTTACGCAAATATCTTTTCGCAAAAAATTCGCAAATCTCGTAAACTAAAGTAGTAATTACCCTTTTCAAAAACATTAGTCCTTCTATTAATGAACCCATGAAACGAAACCAGTACACCTTTCAAAGAGATTTACGCAATTTCTAGTTCAAGGTATATACATGTTTTTTTTTTTACCATCTATTGAATTTGAGGACGCCCCCGTACCAACAGGTTTTTCTGGTAGAACCGTATACTTTGCGTACGCCCCCGTACCAAACAAGTTTTTTTTTAGGTTAAATCCGTGTCAGAAAAACCGGTATGTCTTTTTTAGTTGCCAATATATTCAATTATTTTTTGTATATATTCAGGTTTCAAATTAGATTCTTCAAGGTTTTTCTGGTAGTCCTATTCTACAGGGTCATTACATCTTTGCCAAGAGATTTACGCAATTTAAGGACAAGTTTTTCTGACGTAGATTTCTAGTTCCTGATATACAAGTTTTTTTTAGGTTAAATCCGTGGTCATTAATCTGTAAGTTGATTAGTAGTTTTTTTTTTTTAACTTTGCTAATAGGTTTTTAAACCTATTACTAAGAAAGATACATGCATTCCATTTTTGTAACTAGGAGCGAGATTGTGTGATGCTATCAGACTGGTTTCGTTTCATGGGTTCATTAATAGAAGGACTAATATTTTTGAAAAGGGTAATTACTACTTTAGTTTACGAGATTTGTAAATTTTTTGCGAAAAGATATTTGCGTTAAGGTATTGCGATGGTTAAGAATGCCTCACGGGTAATTAAAGAATGGGATGCTTGCATCAACAATACAAAGAATATTCTCAGATACATAATAGATTTGACGCTTACAAGACACATTGCTAGAAGGTATTCAATAGCTTAATTGAAAAGTAACGATAGAATGACATTATGACTTGACCTAGTTTTACCTTGCCGATGTGATCTGTATAATACATAAGTAACGTTTGAAAAGTATTGACAATTTAAAAAGAAATGGCTGAAAAGTATTTTGAGGGGGATGGGTTGCATGGAGGGTTGAGTTGCACGAGGGTTCAGTTAAAGGGGATACAGTTGCACGGGGGTTTCGGTTATACAGGGGTTTCATTTGCCTTATATATTTTAGTGTATTGTTTTATATAATCTTTTAGAGGGAAATGCATAGCTTCAAATAATATTTTGACGGGATGTTCTAATGCATAGCTTTTTTTTATTACTGGTATGAAGATTCGTAAAGTAGGTTTATAGATACATTTTGATGGATTTTCTAGTGAACTTTTCTAGATCAAAGTGACAATGAGCTGGAGGGTTGCAACCACCAATAATTCGTATACCATTTTTCTGACAGATATCTCTCCTTTTAATTTCATTCAAATGATAGCCTTTTCAAGAGAGACGGGAAAACTAAAACAAAAAACATCTTTTTTGTCAGAATTTAAAAGACACACTAATAATATTACGTAGGAATAGCCCTGGAACTTACAATTCTTTCACTTTTTCATTAGGCCCCTCGTCAAAACAAGCTTGAAAGTATATTATATCTAGGTTAAATAAATCTTTTATTTATCGAAAGTAGGGGTAGATGATATTTAATGACCTTAAAATAGAGTGTAGTTCATGTGAATATAAGGATTTTTAACTCAATTAATTTTGCAGGGCAAATATTTGAAAAATACTAGACTTTATTTGTAGTTTCTTACTTATATGCTCTTTGATGTGTTTATGGAATATTACTTATTTTTTCCATTGAAATAAATAAACTATATAGAATTAAAAAGGAACAGGTATGATTGTAAAAAAAGGTTAAGAACTCTTACTTTCTGATCGAATGAACACCCTCCGAAGTTCCTGTGACCATGAGATAGAGGTGGGGATGAGGAAGGGGTAGCCCCTCCCTATACAGAATAACTTTTGCTCATTTTAGGGTTTAATGTTACTCTTTACTTTCATAATAATAGCATAGAACAGAAATCAAGAGGGATTAAATATTAATATCATATTTTTGATTCATTTTTTATTTATTTTTTGTAACCCCACCCCCCCTGAAAAACTAACCCCTCAAAAGGTCCTGGATATGGCCCTGGGAACTATATATCCATTTCTACCTCCACCATCCCCACGTCAGTAGAATGCATCGTCTGGATTCTAGGAGACGTATAGACACTACTCTTTTCTTTTTTATTGGTTTAACATCATGAAGAAGGTTTAACGGCGATTCCGTAGATATGATAGTTTGAAGTCTGTGGAAACAGTTTGACGTGTTCGGTGAGATTACGTTCCTTGGTGTTTGATAGACATTTGCAAAAAAGGGGTAATTAGTGATTGGATGATTTTTTCACGTGAAATCTCTGAATAAAATATTTTTGGAGCATGTGCTTGACGATGGATAAAAGGGTTAAGGTGATTAGCAATTACGAGCAAGGATACCCCCACTGGTTCCTGGCAGTAGGCTACGCATATCAAATTGCTGTACTGTGGGTTAGGTAACATGATAAAAAACGCTTTTACAATCGGAATTCATTGATTGACATTTGCAAAAAAGGGGTAATTAGTGATTGGATAATTTTATAACGTGAAGGGTCAATTTTGGAGGTAAAACCAAAAATGCTCAGAATCGAAAATAAATGGGATCTGCCTCAAGGGGAAGGCTCAGAGGCCCTTCGTCCCCCCATTTCTGAGGGCAGGGGAGGGGGGGGGTCAATTTTGGAGGGAAAACCAAAAATACTCAGAATCGAAAATAAATGGGATTTGCCTCAAGGATAAGGCTCAGAGGCCCCTCCTTCCTCCATTTCTGAGGGCAGGAGAGAGGGGGAGTCAATTTTGGAGGGAAAACCAAAAATACTCAGAATTGAAAATAAACGGGATCTGCCTCAAGGGGAAGGCTCAGAGGCCCCTCCTTCCTCCAGTGCTGAGGGCTGGGGTGTGGGTGTGTCACTTTTGGAGGGAAAACCAAAACTACTAAGAATCGAAAATAAACGGGACCGACCACCCAGGGACGGCTCAGAGACCCTCCTGCCACAACTGTTGAGGACTGGTAAGGGGGGAGGTTTATTTTTGAGAGAACACTGAAAATACTCAGAATCGAAAATAAACGAGATCTGCCTCAAGGGGACGGCTCAGAGGCCCTTCGTTCCACATTACTGAAGGCAGGGCGGGGGGGGCGGGTCAATTTTGGAGGGAAAACCAAAAATACTCTAGAATCGAAAATAAACGAGATCAGTCTCATGGGCAAGGCTCAGAGGTCCTTCGTTCCTCCATTTCTGAGGGGCAGGAGAGGGAGGGGGGCAATTTTGGAGGGAAAACCAAAAATACTTAGAATCGAAAATAAACGGGAATCTGACTCAAGGGGAAGGCCCAGAGGCCCTTTGTTCTCCCATTTCTGAGGGCAGGGGAGGGGAGGGGGGGATTTAATTTTGGAGGAAAAACCAAAAATACTCAGAATCAAAAATAAACGGGATATACCTCAATGGGAAGGCCTGGGATGATGTTTGCAAGTTGAAGAATTTGTCTTTGTTGGTTTGAATGTCTAAAGTGCCTGTCTTTCTCTGTTTACATGTCTGATTCTTTTTGTTTGCATGTCAGGGTTGGTGTTTGCAAGTCCAAGTTGGGTTTTCAGACCTACGTTTTTTTTTAGATTTTCGTGCGTGTTTGGTTCCCGGGGGTTTATTATTTGAGAAGTTAACTTTAGTATTTCGTGATTTGACGTGCCTGAAATCATGAATTAGAATAGTTAATTAGTTGTTTGGGTTTTCAGACCTAGTTTTTTAGATTTTCGTGGGGGTTAGGTTCCTGGGATTTATTATTTGAGAAGTTAACTTTAGTATTTCATAGTTTGACTTGACTGAAATCATGAATTAGAATATTTAATTGGCTGTTAGGGGATTTTCAGACATAGGTTTTTTAGATTTTCGTGTGTGTTTGACTCCTGGGGTTTATTATTTGAGAAGTTAACTTTAGTATTTTGTGGTTTTACATGCCTGAAATCATGAATTAGAATAGTTAATTAGCTGTTTGGGTTTTCAGACAGTTTTTTAGATTTTCGTGGGCGTTAGGTTCCTGGGATTTAGTATTTGAGAAGTTAACTTTAGTATTTCGTATTTGACGTGCCTGAAATCATGAATTAGAATATTTAATTGGCTGTTTGCGGATTTGCAGAACTAGGTTTTTTAGGTTTTCGTGTGTGTTTGACTCCTGGGGTTTATTATTTGAGAAGTTAACTTTAGTATTTTGTGGTTTTACGTGCCTGAAATCATAAATTAGAATATTTAATTGGCTGTTTAGGGTTTTCAGACCTAGGTTTTTTAGATTTTCGTGGATGTTTGACTCCTGGGGTTTATTATTTGAGACCTAGTTTAGGGTTTTCAGACCTAGGTTTTTTAGATTTTCGTTGGTGTTTGTTTCCTGGAGTTTATTATTTGAGAAGTTAACTTTAGTATTTCATGGTTTGACGTAACTGAAATCATGAATTAGAATAGTTAATTAGATGTTTGGGTTTTAAGAACTAGTTTTTTAGATTATCGTGGGTGTTAGGTTACTGGGGTTTATTATTTTAGAAGTTAACTTTAGTATTTCGTGATTTGACGTGCCTGAAATCATGAATTAGAATAGTTAATTAGCTGTTTGGGTTTTCAGACATAGTTTTTAGATTTTCATGGGTGTTAGGTTCCTGGGATTTATTATTTGAGAAGTTAACTTTAGTATTTCATGGTTTGACTTGCCTGAAATCATGAATTAGAATATTTAATTGACTGTTTGGGGATTTTCAGACCTAGGTTTTTTAGGTTTTCGTGGGTGTTTGTTTCCTGAAGTTTATTATTTGAAAAGTTAACTTTAGTATTTTGTGGTTTTACGTGCCTGAAATCATGAATTAGAATAGCTAATTAGCTGTTTGGGTTTTCAGACCTAGTTTTTTAGATTTTCGTGGGTGTTAGGTTCCTGGGATTTATTATTTGAGAAGTTAACTTTAGTATTTCATAGTTTGACTAGCCTGAAATCATGAATTAGAATATTTAATTGGCTGTTTGGGGATTTTCAGACCTAGGTTTTTTAGGTTTTCGTGGGTGTTTGTTTCCAGGAGTTTATTATTTGAGAAGTTAACTTTAGTATTTCGTGGTTTTACGTGCCTGAAATCATGAATTAGAATAGTTAATTAGGTGTTTGGGCTTTCAGACCTAGTTTTTTAGATTTTCGTGGGTGTTAGGTTCCTGAGATTTATTATTTTAGAAGTTAACTTTAGTATTTCATGGTTTGACATGGCTGAAATCATGAATTAGAATATTTAATTGGCTTTTTGGGGATTTTCAGACCTAGGTTTCTTAGGTTTTCGTGTATGTTTAACTCCTGGGATTTATTATTTGAGAAGTTAACTTTAGTATTTTGTGGTTTTACGTGCCTGAAATTATGAATTATAATAGTTAATTAGCTGTTTAGGGTTTTCAGACCTAGGTTTTTTAGATTCTCGTGGGTGTTTGTTTCCTTGGGTTTATTATTTGAGAAGTTAAATTTAGTATTTCGGGGTTTGACGTGCCAAAAATCATGAATTAGAATAGTTAATTAACTGTTTGGGTTTTCAGACCTACGTTTTTTAGATTTTCGTGGGCGTATCTGATGAAATAATTTAGGTCGTATGATCATTTTTATTTATTTTTTAATGCACTAGTTTTTCAGTAAGGAAATTCGATATCCTAAAAGTGTTTAATTCAAACTTTTACCATGACCATCGATGTTGTTATCAGAATTTCAAAAGGATCATTTATGAATGCTGGCGTATCTGATGAAATAATTTAGATCGTATGATCAATTTAATTTATTTTTTAATGCAGTGATTTCACCTCTTGGATATACAGTACAGATACTTCATTCAAGAAATTATGAAAAAATCGCAAGTAAGTAACAAACTCTTTATTGTTTTCACCTCTTGGATATACAATGCGGATATTTCATTCAATAAATTATGAAAAAATTGTAAGCAAGTAACAAACTCTTTTCTGAAGTCACATCTTGGATACACAATGCAGAAACTTCATTTAAGAAACTTTGAAAAAATTGTAAATAAGTAAGTACAAAATTCTTTCTTGAGGTCACCTCATGAATACACAATGCAGAAATTTCATTAAAGAAATTATGAGAAAATTATAAGTAAGTAGCAAGTTCTTTTTATAATTCGCCTGCTGGATAAACAAAAAGACATTTCGTTCAAGAAATTATGACAAAATTCTAAGTAAGTAACAAACTCTTTCTTGAAGTTACCTCTTGGATACACAATGCAGAAATTATATATATATATATATATATATATATATATATATATATATATATATATATATATATATATATATATATATATATATATATATATATATATATATATATATATATGATATATATATATATATTGTATATCAGGAACTAGAAATCTACGTCAGAAAAACTTGTCCTTAAATTGCGTAAATCTCTTGGCAAAGATGTAATGACCCTGTAGAATAGGACTACCAGAAAAACCTTGAAGAATCTAATTTGAAACCTGAATATATACAAAAAATAATTGAATATATTGGCAACTAAAAAAGACATACCGGTTTTTCTGACACGGATTTAACCTAAAAAAAAACTTGTTTGGTACGGGGGCGTACGCAAAGTATAAGGTCCTACCAGAAAAACCTGTTGGTACGGGGGCGTCCTCAAATTCAATAGATGGTTAAAAAAAAACATGTATATAACTTGAACTAGAAAGTGCGTAAATCTCTTTGAAAGGTGTAATGCCACTTTAGAATAGGACTACCAGAAAACCCTATTTGATACGGAGGGGCCATAGAAGTATAAGGCCATGTGAGAGGATACTCACTCTCTTTGAAAGGGTGTAATGCCCCTGTAGAATAGAATTACCTACCAGAAAAACCGGAAGGAACATAAAGTGGTAGAATTCAAAAGATGGATACTACTGAGGAATAGTGCCCATTTTATCAGTTGGAAGTGATAAGTGGGAAAATGACCCCCCCCCCACGCCTATCATTTCCCTAAAACATTTCAATCAAAATTTTGTGATAGACATTTCGTTTATGGTATTTGAAAAATTACCATTCCTCGGGGCAAGGACTGTTTATATATATATATATATATATATATATATATATATATATATATATATATATATATATATATATATATATATATATATATATATATATATATATATATATATATATATATATATATATATATATATATATATATATATATATATATATGTATATGTATATATATATATATATATATATATGTATATGTATATATATATATATATATATATATATATATATATATATATATATATATATATATATATATGTATATATATGTATATATATATATATATATATATATATATGTATATATGTATATATATATATATATATATATATATATATATATATATATATATATATATATATATATATATATATATATATATATATATATATATATATATATATATATATATATATATATATATATATATATATATATATATATATATATATATATATATATATATATATATATATATATATATATATATATATATACATATATATATATATATATATATATATATATATATATATATATATATATAATATATATATATATATATATATATATATATATATATATATATATATATATATATATATATATTTCAGGTCCTGGAGGTCGCAGAGAGACGGCAGTAATCGCATTTTGTAGCCCAAGCTCAAACTAAGAAACTCGCAAAATTTTATCCTCCTCCGACTTTATCTTCATGGGTAAACTGGGCCGGAAGTTTCGACCCTCCCACAACAGCCCCCTTTAACGTTGTCCGATTGGGCTGAAATATAGAGTTTAAGCTTTCCTAGGGCCCGGGAGCTTATCCTCGTAATTTCAGCTCAATCCGATCACTCCTTCCCTGTTTTCAAAAAACCAAATATAGCCACTTAAAATTCATCATCATTTCTTTTTTTTCTTATCCATGCCTACAGGCCACAGTTGGCAACTGATCCGGGTGAATGAGGACTCATTCGAAGCAGAATTCGACTTGTTAGGGCCTTTTGATACTTTCAGACCGAAAAAATTATCCCCCGAATTTACATTTACGAAAAACCTCGTTTTCCTATGATAGCCCATGTTAATTTTTCCCACCACAACCCCCCTTTAACGTTGTCTGATCGGGCTGAAATTTAGAGGACAAGCTTTCCTGGGGCCTGGGAGCTTATCCTCGAAATTTCAGCTCAATCTGATCACTCCTTCCTTGTTTTCCAAAAACCAAATATCAAGTTTTGTGGGAATTTGCTTGCGTCAAAAATAGATTCCATTTACTAAAAAACAATTACAATTGTGTCTCTTTAGTCCAGCGCTTGATACTCCAGACTGTCAGGCGGAAAACCTGGGTTCGATTCACCGTCAGAGCAAATTTTTTATATACTGAATTTAAACTTTAAAAAAGAAACTCAGTTTCTTTTTTTAATTATTTGAAAAAAATTACGTTTTCTAAAGAGTTAAAGAGGCTGAGTTACAAGGTCGACCCTTAAAACGTACAGGGATTAGGAGGCACAGTATGTTCACCATCAGTATGAACATTTGTTGTATAGTCATAGCCAATTGACAGACCTCTTAATTTCTTCTATGACTTCGGAGTCATCAACATAAATTGTATGTAGCTTGCAAAGTTTGATAGATTATTGCTAGTGCATACCAATGTTCCATTTGTATAGACATATATTTGTTGAAACAAATTGTGTAGTATACTTTTCATAGGATAATCCATCGTTAGTTCTGGGAGCTAGATTGTCATACTTTCTCATCACCACTACTTTTAAATCAATAAATGTGGATGATAAATCTATGAAGTAGTCTTTATTGGAATCAGTGCTGTAACTTACTTGAAGTACTTTTACTTCAAGTACTACTTAAGTAAAATTTTCAAGTACTTGTACTTGTACTGAAGTACAAATTCCACAGAGTAATTATTACTTGTACTTCATTAAAAAATTGCAGCTAATTTTTACTTCAAGTTGCAAATAAACGTCACTTACTTTTTCAAATACATTTCGAGGACCCGTTCCATTTTTTTTTTTTTTTTTTTTTTGCAATTTTTTAATTTTCTGGTTTTGCTGGGGGTGTGTTTAGTTTAGTACTTGCTTTTGTTTGCCGTTTACGTAGATCGCATTTAATAATAACAAGAAACAAGGTGTCAAAAAAAAAAATGGCTGACGCAGGCAAACAACAATTACCGTTTATTCTTCAAGGCAAATATTTTGCTGTAAAAGGAAAAATCGAAAAAGATGGCGCACTTAGTGCATGGTGCAAGAACTGTCCCAACAGGGTTCTCAAAGGACACCTGCATGCACCTTCAAATTTCCACAAACACTTGCGTGTAAGTCTCCTTGTCCTTTTTATGTCTGTTTGTACTTTTTTTCTCTCTTAAACTTTGACAGGTATCACCATAAAGATAGCCCAGTAGTTTCCTTACAACACAACCTACACATCATACGCAATTTTAATCTGTTTGTTGTTTTGGTCTATTCGGATATCGTTCAGATTGGATTGAACAAACCTAGGCTAGAGTTGTGTAGCCTGGATCTCCTGTAGGCTAAGCTTACTGTTAATCCAGCATTATGAAATTAATGCACAATTTACCCCACACCTAGCTTGATTAACTTCACCTCAGGAGAAGAATGTTCAACGAACCAGAATGGGCCGAAATTAGTTGTGGTAGGCTAGGTGTCATTCAAAAGGGTCTCGGAACCAGCAACCAGCAGCTTTACATTTACGAAAACTAATGGATTGCTATGAGCCTTGGCTTCTCTGTGTTAATCTTGAGGCTAAGTTGTGTATTGAGATTGTTGTGTATGAGGCTGATTGGGATTGGAATAATGGTTATAGAATGTAGAATGCATATATAATTTTTGTTTTTGTGTGTGTTTTCCATTTGCAGAACTGCAGAACTTGCAGAACTTGCAGAACTTGCTAATTTGCAGAACTCAAAGGAAGTATCAAATTTTCTTGAACAAGTAGGCTAGCCTAGGCTATTTGATTAGGCTGAATATTTTAGCCATATGGATTGCTGAATGTTTTGAATGCATTGATAGTTAATAGTAGAGTCTAATGACAAATACACAATTTAGTTTAAGCATAGCCTAGGCTAATTCTAGAAAATACTGCCCAATCTTAAACACATGATCCTATAGGCCTTGTAGGATACAAAACCACTCAAACATAAATAGATTCAATCCCAGACATGTGCTGTAAAGAAAAAATAGGCTACTAGGGTTTGCTAACTTTTCTTTAAGCTTAATTTTCAGTATAAAAAAGTTTCTGAGATCAAATTGAGCTAATCCCAACAAGGTAATCTAAATCTATACATATGCAAGACTAAGAGCTTGCTTGGAAATATAGGCTCTATTTGAATCAAATTATGCTCGGTTGCTTGTCCAAAGTTAGTGATTATCCAAACACCAGGGGTGCTTGGATAATATACCCAGTTCTTCATCAGCAGCTGATGTGTATTACCAAATAAAGCTAGTTTAAAGAAAAATCAAACTGTTTTGTTAAGCCTAAAGGTGTATCTGGCTTTGTGGGGGAATAGACAAGGAAATAGAAAATCTAATGGTATATTTCCTTTTTTCTTTATCTGATTTCTCCCCTTTAATAAATATTAGAGCTAAAAATATGTTTTGCTATTACTAGGCCTAGACTAGTCTATCCTTACAAAGCCTATCTTTAGTCTACTAAAAATTTCATTTTCCTGACCTAGCCCCATTTTCCATTTCCTGACTTGAAGTAAAATCAAGTAATTGGAAGCATTGCATCAAGCCACAATGTCCATTGGGCTTGTATAGCCTAAGCTTAATAGGCTTGCCTGCTTGTGATCTACTGATCCATCCATAATTAATACACCAGCATTCAAACATTCAATTAGATTTTCATCCACAAATATATTGTCAATTAGTGTTGCAGATTTCCCAGTAACTCATGTAAGGATAGTTATCAGTGGATATAGAAAAGAAGAAATTACTAAATTGAGAAAATCTGGACAATCTGAACTTTTAAGGAAGTCAGTATTGAAATCTCCCATTTGCACTTTATATTTAGGTTCACTATTCAAATTTTCCATTAAATTCTCCATCTCCCTAATAAAAATTTCATTTTATGATATTTTATATACTAAACCAATGGTGATTTTTAGGTGATTTATATACTAAACCAACAACTATATTTTTTTTTTATCACAATTACATATTGTTGTATAGTCTAACCTTTATTTTCTGGGTTCTAGGCATTTTGTTGAGATTGAGAAGCTAGTATAGCAGGAATGTTAATTTTTCCCATTAAATTTAATGTATTAATAGGGAAATCCTGAGACCTAGGCTATTTGTTACATAGGCCAGATATCCCAGGCTACATACCTTATTGTATTTTCAGTTAACCTGCTTCCAGTTTAACTGCAGCTCAACTAATGCCTGGATATGTCCATAAGCTATTTACAAGTTTGATGATAGGCTAGTTGTTATATTACTTGAGAGTTCGTCGTGTAAACACCTTGTTTTTGGATACTAATCTTTTAAATAAAGTAAGATTTCAACCTGTGTGTTTCCCTACAGACATTTATAATCGGATTATTTATTCTCTGGCTATTGACATTTTTTACTGTACATAAATTCCCTTGAGATTTAGTGACTTAATAAGTACAGAGACTCCAGACAGAAACATTTAATTACCCTAGAGGATTGTATTCTTTATGGACAGCAGCGGTATGGCCGAAATGAATTCTAGATCTAGCTGCGTTGCCAGAGCTTGATTGTTGCGCTGTGGAAAGTGCGCCCGAATTTTTAGAGCAGTGTTGCCACCTACTGTACTGACTGAATATAAGCCAAAATTCTAAAGTAGTTTCCGAAACAGAATATTGATTGATAACATATACTAGACAACAAGCAGAAGAGGGGAGGGTTCCTGCCGCAAGCGCCGTATGTACCTGCCGGTATTTAGTTACCCTTAAATTGCGGGGAATTGGTGAGTGGGTCCCGACACTTCCCTTGTTCCTAGTATTGTGTGGACGGAGGCATTTGAAGTCTCAGAGGCGTTTGTCTGTGCAAACAAAGCAGAATTCGTCAGTCGTGCGCGCAATATCCCAAGCTGCTGTGCATAGAGCTTGTTACGTCATGATGTTTGAACAGAGTGAGAATTTGCATTATTCGCCCGTGTTGAATTTCGTTCAGCGAAACAAGGAAGAGGGAATAGATGATGAGACTATCAAAAGATTTGGAGCGGAGTTTTTTGATTGCGAAGTGATTGTGATCGCAAAGAAATGGCTGGGCTTGAAGCTGGATCCTGATGCGCCATTTCAGAAGCGAACCGGAACGAAGGCACCATCTAGTCACCTTGGTGATATCTTGGAAATGCTGAGAAAAGGTGATTCAGATTGTTTTACAATTCCGACTTTCGTCATTCGAAGCCCTTCGGAAGTGCCAGTTATCCCGGCTTCGGCTTACTCGGCTTTGCTCTCGAAAGTCAATGAACTGAACTTGCATCTAAAGACTATATCCAATCAGTTCGAGTCTTATTCAGACAATTTTCCACCGCTACCCCAGCCTGGGGATGCTGCTTCTTCACTATCGAGTAGCCATGCTACAGTGATTGTTTCAAACCTTCCGCAAACAGTTTGCAACCCCAAAAGTCGAAAGGAATTCTTAGACCAATTGTCAGGTCACGAGTCAGTTTCCAGTGTCCGCCCACGAGGTGACAAGTTGTATGTCAACATTGAGAAATCTGTTATTTCGGATTTCTGCAATTCGATTAGTGCAGCCGCATCGGGTGCTACCACTAAAACTGTGCTTAAGCGTCACCTTGGGATTGCTAGAGGTATCCCTGAGGATTTTGACATTGCTGGACTAAATTCGTACCCTGGTGTGACTGAAGCCACTCGTTTCGGCTCTTCACAAACAATTAAGCTAGAGTTTTCGGATACATTCGCAAAAGGCAATGCCATCAAGAACGGCCTGAAAATAGGTTATGAAATATTCCGTGTGTACGATTTCATCAGTGTACCCCGTTGCTGCTTCAAATGCCGATCCCCAGATCACATGATGAAGGATTGCACCAGTCCTGTTGATAAATGTGCTCGTTGTGCCGGTAATCATACTGCCACTAAGGAAACGCCTTGCCAAAATAGCCCCAAATGTGCAAACTGCAACGGTGATCATACATCCTTTAGTTTGAAATGTCCAGTGCTCAAGTCTCGCGTTTCGAGTAGTGCCCGAAAATGATGCAGTCCCTTTCAGCTGTCTCGTACAACATAAATGGTACCAGAAGAAAAGAGCATGTTATTGACGAACTTGCATGTAACTATGACATTGTCTGTTTGCAAGAACACTTATTATCGTCGGCTAATACAAACCTGCTAAAAAGAAGTGCTAATCACGTCGTTTTCGTATCGGCGGCACGAACGACTTTCGGACGGCCGGCGGGTGGGCTTGCTTGTATACTGAACCGAAATAGTGTTGCTTGCTACTCGCCAGTGCTTTTTCACAGTGATCCTAAAATTTTGGCCGTGCGGATTAACGATTTAGTGATCGTAAATGTTTACTTGCCTTGTGACAGAAAATCGGTTCAGTCTCTTAACAGATTCGCTAAGACTTGCAGTGTATTACAGAAACTTTTGGAATCCGTCTCAAATCAAGGTTATCGTTTTTTGATCGCTGGAGACTTTAACGCTGACCTGCTGTCATCGAATATTCGCTCGGATTTGATATTTGATTCGCTGCCGCAGTTTAAGCTGGTTGAAAAAACTTGTATATATTCTTATCTTCATCATTCCGGTAGTCAAAGTAATATTGATCATGTTGTTTGTTCTCCGGGCCTACCCGTTTCTACTGTAATTGTTCATGAAGATCATTGCGATTTAGATCACCTACCGATTTCGTTTGTTTTTCAAATACCGATTTGTACTAATCGTAATGCTTTACAAGCAGGACGAAGATGGGTTTTCCGTCGAAATTGGAATAAGATAAATTTATCGCTGTATATTTCTACGCTAGCTATGCTACTTGCTACAATTCAAGTTCCTTTCCACCTTCTACAGCTTAGTTGTAAGTCTTCAAATGATAAAAATACTCTAAATGATTATTATCTAAAATTAGTATCTTGCCTTAAAACAGCTGAATTGACCGCTGTACCACAGGAGCGAGTCAGGCGAAACACACGTAAACCGGAGTGGTCGTGGGATCCTGATTTGAAATCGATTAAAAATAAAGCAAAGTTTTGGTTGCGGATTTGGGTTTCTTGTGGTCGTCCGTCTGAAGGGGTTATTCATCAAATAAAGCAAAAGACAAAATTAGAATATAAAAATTACCTGCGCTCGACTAATTCAAAAATATCGAATTTCCCGTTAAGTAAATCTGATTGGCAAAAGGTAATTAATTCTGAAAAACTTGATGATTCTTTTGCTACAAGCCCGATTAGTGCCGGTGCATGGCATAGTTATTACAGTAAAGTTTTTAGTTCAGTGAATTATCATGTCCATTCGGTTTTTTCGAAACTTCTCATTGCCGCACTTCCCGTATCGCTGAGCCAAACTCAGATTTTGCCTGTCGAGCTCTCTGTGGTTCAGCAGGCAGTAAAAAGGTTGAAATCAAATTCCCTCGATTGTGATGGCATTTCTGCCAACCATTTAAAAGTTGATTGCCCACTTCTTTTTCAACACCTGCAGTTGCTTTTCCAAATGTGCTTGTGTGCGTCTGCGGTACCGGATAGCTTCCTATGTGGGTCTGTAACATCAATTCTTAAAAGAGGGAAACCTCCTAGCGATTGCTCGTCGTATCGGCCAATAACTGTGTCATGCAATCTCAGTAAAGTTTTTGAATATGTTCTCCTTCCGTCCATATCGAGTGCACATTTTGGCGAAAATCAGCTTGGATTTTCGTCTGGGGTGGGGTGCCAGCAAGCCCATCGAGTTCTAATTAATCTTCTTATCGATGCGACTAAAAAGGGATATGAACTCCATCTTTGCGCCTTGGACCTTTCCAAGGCTTTTGACAGCGTCGTCCACTCACATGCTCTGTTTTCCCTTTTTAGTCACGGCATTAATCTTTCTCTGGTTTCTCTCCTTCGTTATTGGTATGCCAATTCTTTTCTACGAATAAAAGCTGAAGGGGTTATTTCCGATTCTAAAATTCCGGTTCGGCGTGGTGTCAGACAAGGTGCTGTCCTTTCCCCTTCTATCTTTAAACTTTGCATTTCTTCTGTTTTATCTTCTATCCCAACCACTTGTATTTTTCAGGCGATTAATCTTTCTTACATAGCGTATGCTGATGATATACTTCTAATTAGTAGGACTAGAAAAGGTCTTTCTGTTTCTGTATCTACAGTTGCAACAAACCTTAGTAAGATTGGTCTATCACTGAATTTGTCTAAATGTGAATATCTTTCGTTTAACAGTAATTGTAACTCGCCTTTAGATTGCGCTTCTTTTTCTTTCCCATGTGTCTCTTCTTTTCGGTGGTTGGGTATAAACATTGCTAAAAATCTTAAATCTCTCCGAGAACAAGCCGTGGCGAATTGTAAGAAAAAGATCCAAGTATCTTACTCCAAAATTGTTGCCAATCGGGGGAAATACAGTAGGAAGACCCTTGCTAAATTGTATTCTGTTTTTACTGATCATTCAATTTTGTTCCTTTCTGGTGTTTATCCCATTCTTGGGCGAAAAAATACCCGGTCATTACGTTCTTATTATTTTCGGTTCTCGCGTTTTCTACTGTATTTGCCTCCGTGGTACCGGAACCGTAACCTTGTCTCAGTTTTTGGGCTTCCAGATATAACTGAAAAGCTAGTTGAGCTTGCTGACAAACTCCCCCAGACAGTGAAGGCTCTCCCAGCTCATCATGGGTTTGTACGCCTCCTTCATTGATTTAGTGTCATTACTGTATGTGATTTAGTGTCTTTACTAGTGTATTTAGTCGATTTGTATGTATTTTTTCTTTTCTTTTATTTATACTCCGCTTTTGTTACCTTAGCGGGTTAAAAATAAATTATTATTATTATTATTACTATGTTTCTATATTGCTAACAACTCAGTTTATTTCTGGACAAATTTTCGGTTGATGTTGATGTTTCAACGATGCTGCAGAAACATGAGGGTTCATTGCTTTTTTGCAGAGGATGGTCCAAGTTTAAGCTGCAAAAAGGTTTTCTATGGTGATCATTGTAATCGTTGAATCTGCAGTAATGTGAAGGTTTGTTGTTATTGTGAAGGATCCACCAAACCCAGTCAGAAACTCGTATTTTGAGACTATTGCCGGATACAAGCAAGTTCACCTAATGAGAGGATATGTCTCTAGTTAGTAAATGTCTGAAATGAGATTATTCCCAAGTAAAGGAACCTTCCACTCAGGAGGAGAATGTGAAGATCTCCTCCTGAGAGGTATATGGCTGTACCTGGGACCTGGGAATCATTTCATTTTGGGCATTCACTGACAAGCAGGTGACAAGGGACATATCCTCACATTAGGTGAACTTCCCTCTATCAGGTGATGGTCTCAAAGTAGTTGAGTTCCTGACTGACAAAACCAAACCATCAAACCTTCAGAAAGTGATGGTTCATTCATATTTGGTTATACTTGTTATACTGCAGTTTCAATGTTCAGTGGATCCTGTGGAAAAGCAATGAGCCTTTGGATTTGATTCATATAGCAAAACTAAACATTATGTCTGCTTTCAGACGGCTCATCCTTCAACCTATGTTGAATTCTCCAAAGTGAACACTAGGAAAAAAGGAGGCGAGATGGAGATGAGCAGACCATTGATTCTGCTGATGACGCAACCGATGAAAGCATCCCCGAGCCTAAGCAAGAGGATACACCTTTTTCTTTCTTTGAAAAAAAGAAATGTACGAAAAAAAGGGCTGATGAGTTGATTATGAATTACATAGTGTCTGACATGCGCCCACTCTCTACAGTGGAAAGTCATGCATTTAAGCAAATGATTCTGGGGATAAACCCAAGTATCGGACCAATAATGTCAAGGAAAACTCTGGCCGGTAAAATTGATGAGTCTCTGTTAGTTGTAAAGAAAGAAATGATTCAGCTCTTTGAAAAAGTAGACTATGTCACTATGACGTGTGATATCTGGTCTTCTAATAATAAGAGCTTTATTGGAGTAACAGCTCATGTGTTAGATAGTCAAAACAAATTTGTGCCTATGGTGCTTGCAGTTAGAAGGTTTGCTGGAGCGCATACCTTCGACAGAATTTCAGACTTGCTGTTTGCAATATTTCGTGAATATGGTCTTGACAAGAATCTGAGCAAAATTCGGGCAATTGTAACAGACAATGCTTCAAACTTCGTCAAAGCTTTTAAGGAGTTAGGAAAATCAAAGGAGCAAGAATCCAGCTCTGAGTTTGCAACCAGTGAGAGTGACACACCTGATGAAGAAAGCATGGATTCCGAATCCGAAGAATTAGATGTTGTTGACCTTGGTAAGATCTTTGACAGGGTGAATGTGACTGATGTCGGGGAACCAGAATTGGGTTCTAGTGTCAATCCCAGAAGTGGTGCACAAGACCAAGATGAACTAGAAGCAGGGGTTAGAGGGACCTCTGATAGTTATTCTGATCTTCCCGACCGTATTGTTAACACAAATGATGACGATAGCGATATTTCTGAGCCCGAAGGGAATGATGGCAGATCGGACTCATTAGGTAATATAGGTATGTACTTACCTCCACACTTTCGCTGCTCTAGTCATACCCTGAACCTTTTGGCCACCACAGATGCCAAGTATGCTTCAAATACGGATGTGAGTTACAAAAGAAATCTGCAGAGTGTCAAGAGCAAGTGTCAGGGCTTATGGAATTCCCTAAGCCACAGCTCAAAAAACAATGACCTATTGAAAGAGGTCTTCGAAAAAAAGCTGATAATACCCAACGCAACAAGATGGAATTCTGAATACGATGCACTGAAAAGAATTCTTGAGTGTCACATGGCTGGAAAGCTCTCAGCAGTGTGTGATGTCTTGAAAAAACCAAGATTCAAAACAAGTGAGCTTGAATTTCTTGCTGAGTACGTCTCAGTCCTTGAGCCCATAGCAATCGCCCTAGATATGCTTCAGGGTGAGGAGAAAGCCTATTTCGGGACTGTTCTCCCAACTATCAAGTGCTTGGAAAGGAAGTTGGTGAAGTTGCACCAAAGTGTCAAACTCACAAGGGTCTTAACCCAGACGCTGCTCGAAGGACTTGGAAAAAGATTTCCGTTTCTCAGTGGATCTCCAAAGGTTCATTCGGACTACCATCTTGCTACGTGGTCATTGCCGTTTTTCAAGGACAAGTTTGGGAAAGAAGAACACAAGGAACTGGTGCTGGGTTTGATGAGAGAGGAGGCCATAACAATGAAGCAGAAAATGGGTGCCACTAGTGAAAAAAGCAGTGGCATAGTTCTTGAGAGATCTCCTGAGGCTTTTTTTGACTTTTCGGACGACGAATCAGGAACAAGCACTCAGCAACCAACTGTGGCAAATACGGTCAAGATCGAGATTCTGAGATATCTCAGTGATTCCCGAAAGACTCTCTCGATCTTACAAGAGTACCCGGCAGTGAATTCAGTGTTTCGGAAGTATAATTGTATGCTTCCTACATCGGCCCCAGTTGAGCGTCTCTTTTCGAAAGGTGGCATTATAATGAGTCCAAGGCGTAATTCCTTGGCGGACGGAAGGTTTGAGAGCCTCGTTTTGTTGAAAGCAAATGAGAAATTCAAGGTTTTTCAGCAAAATATGGACGTAGTTTGAGAGTTCGTTTTACTGTTTTGATGGTTTCCTTTTCAACCTATTTTAATGTCACCTTTTGAAAAGCAGATGTCAGAATCAGCTCCTTTTGCGAAACTGTATTTGAAGAATGGCACTGAGCAACTGAATATATATACCGTTTAGGTTAAGTCGATTTTCTTTCTGTTTGAATCGCTGGAATCTCCGTTTATATTGTGTTATTTTTTTTCGTTTATTTCCAACTTTTTTTTTTTTTAAATGAATTTTTTTTATAATGATGTAAAATTATATATTGAAAAAAAACACATTTTAAATTTGATTATGTTTTTTTAATCGTTATTTAATATAAGAAATTAAAACATTAAGTTAACCTGAGTGTCAGTGGCGTAAGTGTGTGATTGTTGTGCTGGAAAGAGCCTCCCATGGAAGAATTCCCTTTTTTTTTTTTAGCTCAATAGTAATTTTAACATCATATAATTTGATTACTTGAAGTAGTACTTGAAGTACCATTTCAGACTACTTATTACTTGAACTACTTAAGTACAATTTTGGTGGATTACTTGATACTTGATACTTAAGTAAAAAAATTGATAGTACTTGGTACTTGTTACTTAAGTAAAAATTTGGAGTACTTGTTACAGCACTGATTGGAATAAATTTGAAAGGGAATATTTTCAGAGAGTGTTTGCTTTGGGTAGTATTGATCATAGTATCCAAGTTTTACACTGATATCTACACTTTCAGAGTTAAAAAGATTTAGAGACGTGGTGACAGTGGGATGAGATTCCATGTGGCTGGATATGCCATTTCAGTTTAGGAAAATGAATACTTTTTCGTTCTAACAATTTTTCGTCTTGGTTTCGTTTCCTTATCCTTTGACAAGATATGTCGTTTGCTTCTGACCTAAGTAGACACTGATGAGTGATAAGGTGTTTTTTGACCTTTTTAAATCTTTTCCACTTTGTCGTGATCTCAATCACTCACCAAGGAATCGTTCGCTCGATCTGAGATTTTGTGAAACACTTTCTTTACAGTATTTTCCTGGCCGAATCATGTAGTGCAGAGATGTGAAATCTTTGGCCACCGGAGTACTATTCTTTTAGTGAGAGATAGTGCAGAGCGAAAAAACTTAGCAAACCAAATGCCAAGACCAAAGATGGCAATTGATGAACAGCCTTTATAATAGTACATCCCCTGACTTATTGTCGTGGTTGGAGAGTAATAACATAGCAATCAATATCAGGACTAACAAAACTATGTTTTCTAATAGCCATCTCCCTTTTGTTGTTGAACGGGTCGAAAATGACATGTATTCACAGCTAAACCTTTTTTAATTGCTAGAGGATCACCCAATTCACTTCTTAATGTTAACCGACAGAGTTCCAAATATGAAATGTTTACAGGAACATACTGAAGATGATTTATATTATAGTGATGAGTATGTTCGTGGTTTTTCGTTCAAGAGTACGTAGGATTGAAACATTTGAATAACCAACTCTCAATGTTTCAACAAAGGACGCATAAAGAAATATACAAGAGTCCACGGCGAAAACGGGGGGATAATCTTCAAAAATAACACGATTCATCCCACTGACAGTTCCCGTGATTTTGCCACTGATTAAATTCTGTTTAGAGCTAAAAACATCTCTCAGATTATTATTGAAATTAATCATTTCATTGTCAACGGGTGGGTTAATGTAAATCTAGCCGTGTTCCATTGAATAACTAAATAGCAATGTACCTTTCATACGAGCAGAGATTTTTCTATTGGTTATAATAAAAATAATATCTTATTCTAACCCTCTATACATACAAAAAATTAACTTAGAGGAGTATTGAAAAAGAAATTTATAAACACTTATAAGCACTATATAAACAAAACATAAGAAATTATCACGACAAACACTAAAAAAATACACTAACAATGCCTCACAAACGATTAATACATCCTAACGGAAAATCTATGACTGACTCAGATCGCTGTCTGAATCTCCCTTCTAAAACATTCATCTTATCACATATTTAAGAAGAACCGTAACATTTGGAGATATAACTGTTACGAGACCAAATAGGAACACGAAGAAAATACTTACAAAATTTGAAAAAGACAGACCGAGTTTGATGGCGTTTAGACGTGATAAAATTTTCCATAATGGCACCATAAAAAATTTTTGCTCCATGGGGAGCCAAAAAACAGTTATAAAGCTGACCAAGCGTTTTTTTTGTCAAATTGACCATTAACTCAAGAAAAACGTCCATAGGACATTCTCAACTTCTCTCTGAACACATTTAATGTTAATGATCTTGTTGTTCGAATTGAGGCCCCGAATGCATGTCCAAGATACTTGAGTGGAGCAGTGACAGAAATTGAATCAGGGCCAACCTGAATTTTTGAACAACCTAAAACGATAACAACCTAAAAACCTAAAACGAAAAATTCAATTTTAGCAGAAGCGACTGACAGCCCGATGTTAGACGACCCGGCATAAAGGCTGTTCATAGCAGCCTGCATTGATTGCAAATTATCAGACAGCAGAAGAATGTCATGTGCGTATGAAAGGTGGCTTGCGTCAATGGATGGCTCGATAACCCGCGGATGGCATTATTAAATATTGCAGGACTTAACTCTGAGCCCTGTTTTGCTCCTCGACGCAAGGAAATTTGGTTGCTATAAAGATTTTGCACGCGGACACGTATGGAAAAGTTTTCGTACCATAGCCATTAGGAGGCACAAATGAATGGGTTTACCCATGCATTTGGGAGTGTAAACAGCTTGGGAGTGTAGGATCGAATTAAATGCTTTAGAAATATCTATTGCACAAACATATAAAGGTTTATTCCTTCTCTCACACATCTCCAAAATAGACACGAAAACTGCATGTGCATTCCCAACACCAAGACCCGTACGAAAACCAAACTGAAGATCTCCATGGTCACACCTATACGAAGTTTTTATAAGAAGAGTCTTTTCAAATAATTTTGCAATAACTGAACAAACTCAAATTGGACGATAAAAGTCACAAGATTGAGGGTCCCTATTCTTTTTTGGGACACACGTCACAATGCCCTCACACAGTGCAGTCGGTGCGAATTACTGCGCAATACAAGCCTGGAAAAGTAGCGCCATATGCTCAACTAGTTTCGCAGTACCATAGATCCAATGTTCTGATTGGAGTCCATCAGAACCAGGAGCTTTGCCTTTTTAAGGAGACGAATTAGCGTAAGAACTGACGATGGCGTGATAGAAACAAGATTTCGCCTATGGTCTAGTCGAGAAAAATTGTGTAAGAGAATCTGCCAAAAAGTGGTGTCCAGTGGTGGGGGACTATCAGAGAATAACGAGGAAGTTATTTTTCCCTGGAAGTTATATCAATAGGTTTAGAACGTGAAAATGATAATGAAGTGAACTTTGATACTTTGTTCCATAGTATCTGCGAATGATTTCGGATATCACGGGATAGAATAGATACTTTCCCTTCTTTTGAAGACCTGTACAGTTTTCCGGTACTCTCTTTTAGTCGATTTGAGGATCCTAAAAGTTGAACCAGATCTGGGGTGATCACAATCCCCCCAGATCTTAAATCAAAGTTTGTGACGGCTCTTTGCAAGTTACACCTCTGAGTCATCGCTCCAGCCCTTTTTCCGTTTACCAATCCAAATTATCTAAGATGGCACTGTCGCTGAGGCGGCAACTTTAATCGAATGAATAATCTAATTAAGCTAACAATCTAGATCAAGACTGCTGCCATTCAGCGTTGTAGAAACAAGGTCAAAAGGAATTGTGGTTTTAGACAGTATAGAATCCAAAACACTTTGATATAGTGATGTATCTATATTATCCAAATTCATCTTCCAAAACCACTGAGGCTGTTGATTGATTTGTGGAACAAACAAATTCACACAAAACTTTAAATGTAAATGGTTACTTGTTAACATATTATCAGAAAGGTCAACAATGACGCTCTGGAGTTCCAGGATATTCGAGAGAACAAAATCAAGATCGGAAGTGGAACCAGAATGGTGAACGTAAGAGAAAGATTTGGACTTTGAAAGCAAAAATATTTCGTTTGTCATTGAACAACGGAGCAATTGCGTAAAAGGTGCAGCAGCCTTGGGGTCTGAGTTGAAGTCACCACATAGGACAAGCAATTTATTTGATGATTTAACTTTATGCAGTAATTTTGACTGGAACGCACAAGCTAAAGCATATTGTTGGCTAAATGTAGAATTTCGATAATTAGTTGGTATATAAATATATACAAGAATAATACTACCTGAATCAACTGCGAGGTATAGATCTCTAGATTCAAAACAGCTACATTTAAACTTCTTATTTACAGCAACTAATAAGCCACCAGGTGGACGGCCAGTAGTATTTTTAGCAGGTTTAATAAGAAATAAATGGTCAGACGAGACTCCTAGCATCGGAAAATTATCCACATTAAGTAAGTGTTCGGCTAAACATACAATATAATACTTAAATAACATGTTCTCAAGAGTTATTAATTACTCCCGGGCACCATTACTATTCTGAAAAGTTCAGAAACTATTTCACTAGGACTAGAGTCCATATCAACACACACGGTTTATAGTTTCATTTCTAACATCATGCCCTCGGACAGGTAGGTGTTTCTTGACTTCTGAGCACGACAAAATGTTACTTCGGTGACTGCCATCACAGTTGGCACAGGTAAAGGACTGCGCCTGACAACTCCTGTCACGTTTGCTATAATTGCCGGTATATTTGCTGCATTTAGTTGGATTAGAACACTCTCTAGAAAAATGACCTAAGCCTTGACAATTGTGATATTGCATCGGTTTCTCGATCGGCAACGCTACCGAATTATTGACATTATATGACACAAATCAGTCATACTATCAAATGATTTGTATATCTGTATGACATGGGGGTATTCACTAGATTTAACTGCTTCTACCCACTCATAGTCGACAAAGAGGGACCAATTGAATCGTATTTTATCTCATACGTACGATCTTTTCTCAGGATATCATATGTATTTTTGAGAATAAAATCGACGAGAGCAACTTTACGGAGCTGAAACATGGCATGCATAAACCGCAACACTAAATCCCATCGATATATTCCAGACGAAGAGCCTGAGAAGGTTAGAAGGTCTAAGGCGGTTTGATTTCATGAGTAATGAAAAAATGCTGCAGCTAACCAAGCAGTCTCGGTTTTCTATCCAAGCAGCTAAGCGTACCTTACGATGTTTTGGGCACTTACTTCGAATAACCCTGCACTCACCCGCAAAGATAATCTTTGACTTTTACCCTACGGAAGCCGGTTGGAAGCGATCCCTCGGCAGACTGAAGTAGCGATGGTCTGACAGCCAGTCCGAGTTTCTAGCGATGGAAAACATCAGACCGAACGAAACACAAACACTCGCAATGGACCGAAGTGGATGGAGAAGGCATACGTCACTCTCTACGTCAAGCAGCGCCAGGCAGGACACCTAAGTCAAGTTTCTTACAGTTTCGGTTACTATTGAGACGAATGATTCCTCACTTACAGTTCGTTACCACGAACTGTTTGATTTTCTCTCTGCACGACTGGGTAGAGGTTTTGACAGCTGGGCAGAGGTTTCAGAGGATCTTATCTATTGTTTTCTCTTTGCATTAGTAACAACTGGGCAGAGCTTTGGTTTAAAATACTTAAATTTTCTTCATAAGCTCAAATTTAATATTGCTGACAAAAAGAATTCAAGAATGAAAATTTGACCGCTTGCCCTTTTTACGTCAAAATGTTTGCAAGGGCGAAGGCTTGAAAGATCTCGAAAAGCAAAACGTTTTGAACTTTGGCCTCCTAGAAGGTTTGCCCACTTGAAAACTTTTGAAGGTGCCCCACCTCAGCTGCGATACCATGTTTTC
This sequence comes from Artemia sp. Qi Xiang Cuo, assembly GCF_049724085.1. Classification (NCBI taxonomy): domain Eukaryota; kingdom Metazoa; phylum Arthropoda; class Branchiopoda; order Anostraca; family Artemiidae; genus Artemia; species Artemia sp. Qi Xiang Cuo. The sequence goes on along the minus strand of NC_142808.1, from coordinate 7,795,225 downwards.
ACAGTAAACCTTCAAAGGTAGCTGAAGTTTGTAAGAAATATGCATCAACTTTAAAATAGTAGAACAATCAAAGATACATTCTATAAATTGTTCGAGCTACAGGCCGAGTCTCATCAAGAAGAGATCAATTCCTGGGCTACAACAATTCCCTGCTCTGACAGGAAGCATCATATTGAAATACCTCCTAAGGTTAAATCTTGTTGTCAAGTTCTTCCGGAAACAATGAAAAAGTCATATCATATTTAATTTTTTGACATTCGACCTAGATTAAAATTTTTGACAAAACAATGATCAAATGTAGGTATCTCATATAAGAATATGTTTGACGCACCTCCTACCTAGACAATACAACAATTGAATCTGGATTAGTGATTGCGTTCTCATACCAGATTTCATTTGCACTAAACAACAAGTTTAATTCGTTAGATGTGAGTTTCTTTTGCGTTTTCTTTTTGTATGGAATGTTTTCATCATTCCATTTTTTTAATATTTTTAAACTATTTAATCCATTTTTTCTTTTCCTCTTTTTTGTATAAAACAAAATAAATGTAATTCAAGGAATATTAATAATTACAGTATTGACAATTGACCTACCCTTATTTTAGCTAAGCTTATTTGTTTTCTCCTAGATTATCCGTAAGATATTTAATATAAAAACATTCAATCATATTAGGATCTTATAGCAGAAGACAAATATTGGCCTTTCAGGCCGACAAGATTCTATGCCATAGCTTGATTGGATTTGTGCAGAGGTTTCATCACCGTATTGCATATTGTTTAGAACTTTGTTCACTAAACAACTAATAACGTTTTTTTCAGTTGTGAATTTCTTCCTTTTTTCTTTCTTCGTCTTTTGTAGTATATAATTTTTCCATCTGTTTGTGTTATTTTCTAATAAGAGTTTTCTAATATCTGCTAATTTTAGTTTTTCTTCTTCTTTTTTTCCTGATAAAACGTCAGGAGGTGAAGCCAAAAACTAAAAATGTCAAATTAAACGTCATAATTAAATGTTACAAGTATATTCATAATTAGTATAATGTCATAATTTAAAAATTTATACGTTATTTATAGATCTTCTTCATTATAATTATAAAACGAAATGCAGCGCAGTCTAATAAACTTTTTACTAGTATGCCTATACTAATGAAAACAAAAAGAAACTGATTTTTGTGTATTTACATATAGGCGGATATTCCCTTAATATTTTTATTATCTTAATTCCCACGTTTAGAAAACTTAAATTTCTGGGTTACTTAAGTGTACCTTTTTCGTGTTTGTACCCCTATGCACCCAATAAGAATTTCTGATAACCTTTCACTTATTGATAGAACCAATGTAAATCTGCAGGGTTGCACAAACTATAAATTTCCTTTGTCATTTTTTAATCCCCCTAAAAAAGAATCCATATCAAGGGCTAACATTTTCAACCTGGTTGAATTTAAAAAAATAACTAAAAATGAATAAAATAATAGAAAAGTACTATAAAAACAGTAAACAACGGAAAACAACTTGATAATTCTGAGAGAAGTCAAATTCTAAGCCACCCCCAAGGCCTGTTTTCTTGTTAAATAAAAGTTCAAATAGGGATAAAGTCCTTAAGAGACAGCGATAAATTTCGAAAAAATACTAGATATTTCAGTCACGTATGCAGTTACCGTCATCAGTAGTAATACTAGACTAAAACAATAATTTATGTGTAAAATAAAATAAACTACATAATGTTTAACTATATTATTCTTTCCGAAGCAAAAACGGTAGCGAGAATCTTTGACCTTATTGTATCCGGTTCATTAGCATTGAATGAACTAACACTTGAACCGAGATGAATCTCTTTGGATGAATTGAACTTCACTCTTTCGGATTTTAATAAATTATCATAAATAGAACTCAAAACAAATTCACCCGTGTCCCTATTTAAAGCCTTATCCTTGAATAAATTCTTTTTAATTTCAAGGGTTTTGCGAAAAATTTGCTTTAAACCCCGGTCCCTAGAAATTAAAGAGATATTATCGAACAAATTAAAAGGATCTGAAAAATTAAGGGGGAACGAAATAGAAATATTCCCAGCTATCTCTTCCATGTTAAATATTTTTAGCTTGTCTGGTGTCAACAGACGCATAAAGGCATTGATTTTGATTTCTATCTGTTCCCCTGATCTAGCAATATAATCTGAGTTTGCTATTTTTTTTAATATTTTTTACTTGGCTTTCGAAATTAGACTTTTTCGTGTAAATTCCATTTCAACTTGTCTAAGAAAACGGTAAATACAAGTTTAATAAATTTAACACGGACTTGTAGAGGATTTCGGAAGGAACAACTTGACTTTTAATTTTTTTTCCTAATTAATTCATAAAATACATTTTTATCAGTTTACTTAAAAGTTACCATCAGTTTTATATTAGAAACTCCTGAACTGTTGCATATTTAGTTTCAATAGGCGGGCATAAATTACGGTTTCAGGTGACAAACGTTTAGGGTTTCAACTTGTATCGATTGACATCAAAAGTGAATGTTTCAACATATTATGCAAACAGGAATGCTCCGTCAAATTAGGTTGCGGTCAAAGATTTTGAAAGAAGAGAAAGGCAATTAAAGAAGAACTTGGCCTTGTTAGTTCACAAAAGTGCTTTGTGAAAGATGGTAAAGAAGCGTAATAAAAGAGGCATTGAGACCACGACCTCCAAATCATTTACTCGACTTGAACGAAACATCTCTTCAAGGAGAGCCTGCAGCAGAAATCCCAAGACTGAAAGTTATAACTGCTGGCCGCAATTTAGGATCAGATATTTTAAAAATTCTCGCTGGATGGTTAATGTGCCATATTTTCTAAAGCGCTGCGAAGCATTAGTAATCAAACATATGTAAGTACTACTTGATTAATTTTGTAGTACGAACCTTTCAAAGACCTTAGACCTTAGGTTTGTGTGCTTTTAGGGGCTTAGATCCGAATTCTCATACTTCTCTAAGGAAGTTGTTCGGATGAATTAAATGGATTTAGACTGATAAACAAAGCAACACGGGCAACGGAGGAGAGGGCAAATACACATTTTGTGTTTAAGTTTATATAATGGTTTTCTTTCTTTTTTAATTCTATTCACCTAGAAACTTTCAAATTAAAACACATTGAATTTGACTTATGAACCTTCAATTTTTATCGCACTTTGTCCCTAGTAGAAAAATGTTCAGAAATGTAGGATAAATCAAGGAAAATACACATTTTTTGTCGCAAGGAGAAAGGCAGGGGATTGTGGCCCCCTAACAAATAGTGTAATTTCTAGGCATATAACTATAATTCATTCTATTTTGTAGCGTAAATTTTAAAAAATTGGATTTTGATCTATGACCTTCTACTTAGTCACTGGTAGATCTAGGGATGGGCCCACTATCGTATGGGCAAATGAAGTACTTAATAACGATTTATAGAAAATAGTTTTTTTTTACTTTAGCTTTATATACTTTAGTGCATAATTTTACATAATATTTTACCGGGAGATGCATAGGTCTCTGTAATCTTTTGACAAGAAAGTTTTAGAAAAATGAGGGGAGGGGGGAGGTTATTGAAGCTTCAAAACTTATAACTCTTTAATATCTATCCCAGTTAGTCCTAGTAGATTTTTTTTATAATACGGGATAAAGATAGGAAGTAAATTATCATTTATCGCAAGAACAGGGGTAGGGGATTGCACCCTCCTATCAAATAACGCTTTTTCTAGGCATGCAACTATCATTCATTTTATTTTGTAGTGTAAATCTTTAAAGAAAACTAGACCTTGATTTATGACCTTCTGCTTAGTGATATTAACGATTTTTGCCACGTCTTTTTTTTCATTTGCCTTATATATTTTAGTGTATTGTTTTATATAATATTTTAGAGGGATATGCATAGCTTCAAATAATATTTTGACGGGATGTTCTAATGCATAGCTTTTTTTTATTACTGGTATGAAGATTCGTAAAGTAGGTTTATAGATACATTTTGATGGATTTTCTAGTGAACTTTTCTAGATCAAAGTGACAATGAGCTGGAGGGTTGCAACCACCAATAATTCGTATACCATTTTTTCTGACAGATTTCTCTCCTTTTAATTTCATTCAAATGATAGCCTTTTCAAGAGAGACGGGAAAACTAAAACAAAAAACATCTTTTTTGTCGGAATTTAAAAGACACACTAATAATATTACGTAGGAATAGCCCTGGAACTTACAATTCTTTCACTTTTTCATTAGGCCCCTCGTCAAAACAAGCTTGAAAGTATATTATATCTAGGTTAAATAAATCTTTTATTTATCGAAAGTAGGGGTAGATGATATTTAATGACCTTAAAATAGAGTGTAGTTCATGTGAATATAAGGATTTTTAACTCAATTAATTTTGTAGGGCAAATATTTGAAAAATACTAGACTTTATTTGTAGTTTCTTACTTATATGCTCTTTGATATGTTTATGGAATATTACTTATTTTTTCCATTGAAATAAATAAACTATATAGAATTAAAAAGGAACAGGTATGATTGTAAAAAAAGGTTAAGAACTCTCACTTTCTGATCGAAGGAACACCCTCCGAAGTTTCTGCGACCATGAGATAGAGGTGGGGATGAGAAAGGGGTAGTCCCCTTCCTATACAGAATAAATTTTGCTCATTTTGGGGTTTAATGCTACTCTTTACTTTCATAATAATAGCATAGAACAGAAATCAAGAGGGATTAAATATTAATATCATATTTTTGATTCATTTTTTATTTATTTTTTGTAACCCCACCCCCCCTGAAAAACTAACCCCTCAAAAGGTCCTGGATATGGCCCTGGGAACTATATATCCATTTCTACCTCCACCATCCCCACGTCAGTAGAATGCATCGTCTGGATTCTAGGAGACGTATAGACACTACTCTTTTCTTTTTTATTGGTTTAACATCATGAAGAAGGTTTAACGGCGATTCCGTAGATATGATAGTTTGAAGTCTGTGGAAACAGTTTGACGTGTTCGGTGAGATTACGTTCCTTGGCGTTTGATAGACATTTGCAAAAAAGGGGTAATTAGTGATTGGATAATTTTTTAACGTGAAATCTCTGAATAAAATATTTTTGGAGCATGTACTTGACGATGGATAAAAGGGTTAAGGTGATTAGCAATTACGAGCAGGGATCCCCCCACTGGTTCCTGGCAGTAGGCTACGCATATCAACTTGCTGTACTGTGGGTTAGGTAACATGATTAAACACGCTTTTACAATCGGAATTCATTGATTGACATTTGCAAAAAAGGAGTAATTAGTGATTGGATAATTTTTTAACGTGAGGGGTCAATTTTGGAGGGAAAACCAAAAATTCTCAGAATCAAAAATAAATGGGATCTGCCTCAAGTGCAAGGCTCAGAGGCCCCTTCGTTCCCCAAATTTCTGAAGGGGCAGGGCAGAGGGCGGAGGGGGTCAATTGGGGAGTTAAAATCCAAATGGCTAAGAATCTAAAATACCTTTGGTAGGCCTGAAGGGCAATGCTCAGAGGTCCCTCCGTATTCCAGGTCTGAGGGCAGTGTAGAAGTAAAGTATTCGGGGAAGGGACATCAACAAATAAACCATCTCAAAAATACCCGAGGCTCTACTAAAGTGGCAGGTTCAGAAGCCCCTCCTTCCTCCATTTCGGATGGCAGGGGAGAGGGGGAGTCTATGTCGGAGTGATAACCAAAAATACTCAGAATCGAAAATAAACGGGATCTGCCTCAAGGGGAAGGCTCAGAGACCCTTCGGTCCCCCAGTTCTGAGGGCAGGGGGGGGAGGTCAATTTTGGAGGGAAAACCAAAAATACTCAGAATCGAATATAAACGAGATCTGCCCCAAGGGGAAGGCTCAGAGGCCCTTCGTTTCCACATTACTGAAGGCAGGGCAGGGGGGAGGGTCAATTTTGGAGGGAAAAACAAAAATACTCAGAATCGAAAATAAACGAGATCAGTCTCATGGGCAAGGCTCAGAGGTCCTTTGTTCCTCCATTTCTGAGGGGCAGGAGAGGGAGGGGGGCAATTTTGGAGGGAAAACCAAAAATACTTAGAATCGAAAATAAACGGGAATCTGACTCAAGGGGAAGGCCCAGAGGCCCTTTGTTCTCCCATTTCTGAGGGCAGGGGAGGGGAGGGGGTTTAATTTTGGAGGGAAAACCAAAAATACTCAGAATCGAAAATAAACGGGATCTACCTCATGGGGAAAGCCTGGGCTGATGTTTGCAAGTCGAAGAATTTGTCTTTGTTGGTTTGAATGTCTAAAGTGCCTGTCTTTCTCTGTTTACATGTCTGATTCTTTTTGTTTGCATGTCCGGGTTTGTGTTTGCAAGTCCAAGATGGGTTTTCAGACCTACGTTTTTTTTTAGATTTTCGTGCGTGTTTGGTTCACAGGGGTTTATTATTTGAGAAGTTAACTTTAGTATTTCGTGATTTGACGTGCCTGAAATCATGAATTAGAATAGTTAATTAGCTGTTTGGGTTTTCAGACCTAGTTTTTTAGATTTTCGTGGGTGGTAGGTTCCTGGGATTTATTATTTGAGAAGTTAACTTTAGTATTTCATAGTTTGACTTGCCTGAAATCATGAATTAGAATATTTAATTGGCTGTTTGGGAATTTTCAGACCTAGGTTTTTTAGATTTTCGTGTGTGTTTGACTCCTGGGGTTTATTATTTGAGAAGTTAACTTTAGTATTTTGTGGTTTTACGTGACTGAAATCATGAATTAGAATAGTTAATTAGCTGTTTGGGTTTTCAGACATAGTTTTTTAGATTTTCGTGGGCGTTAGGTTCCTGGGATTTAGTATTTGAGAAGTTAACTTTAGTATTTCGTATTTGACGTGCATGAATCATGAATTAGAATATTTAATTGGCTGTTTGGGGATTTTCAGACCAAGGTTTTTTAGGTTTTCGTGTGTGTTTGACTCCTGGGGTTTATTATTTGAGAAGTTAACTTTAGTATTTTGTGGTTTTATGTGCCTGAAATCATAAATTAGAATATTTAATTGGCTGTTTAGGGTTTTCAGACCTAGGTTTTTTAGATTTTCGTGGATGTTTGACTCCTGGGGTTTATTATTTGAGACCTAGATTTAGGGTTTTCCAGACCTAGGTTTTTTAGATTTTCGTTGGTGTTTGTTTCCTGGAGTTTATTATTTGGGAAGTTAACTTTAGTATTTCATGGTTTGACGTACCTGAAATCATGAATTAGAATAGTTAATTAGCTGTTTGGGTTTTCAGACCTAGTTTTTTAGATTTTCGTGGGGAGTTAGATTCCTGGGGTTTATTATTTGAGAAGTTAACTTTAGTATTTCTTGATTTGACGTGCCTGAAATCATGAATTAGAATAGTTAATTAGCTGTTTGGGTTTTCAGACATAGTTTTTAGATTTTCATGGGTGTTAGGTTCCTGGGATTTATTATTTGAGAAGTTAACTTTAGTATTTCATGGTTTGACTTGCCTGAAATCATGAATTAGAATATTTAATTGACTGTTTGGGGATTTTCAGACCTAGGTTTTTTAGGTTTTCGTGGGTGTTTGTTTCCTGGAGTTTATAATTTGAGAAGTTAACTTTAGTATTTTGTGGTTTTACGTGCCTGAAATCATGAATTAGAATAGCTAATTAGGTGTTTGGGTTTTCAGACCTAGTTTTTTAGATTTCCGTGGGTGTTAGGTTCCTGGGATTTATTATTTGAGAAGTTAACTTTAATATTTCATAGTTTGACTAGCCTGAAATCATGAATTAGAATATTTAATTGGCTGTTTGGGGATTTTCAGACCTAGGTTTTTTAGGTTTTCGTGGGTGTTTGTTTCCAGGAGTTTATTATTTGAGAAGTTAACTTTAGTATTTTGTGGTTTTACGTGCCTGAAATCATGAATTAGAATAGTTAATTAGGTGTTTGGGCTTTCAGACCTAGTTTTTTAGATTTTCGTGGGTATTAGGTTCCTGAGATTTATGATTTGAGAAGTTAACTTTAGTATTTCATGGTTTGACATGGCTGAAATCATGAATTAGAATATTTAATTGGCTGTTTGGGGATTTTCAGACCTAGGTTTCTTAGGTTTTCGTGTATGTTTAACTCCTGGGATTTATTATTTGAGAAGTTAACTTTAGTATTTTGTGGTTTTACTTGCCTGAAATCATGAATTATAATAGTTAATTAGCTGTTTAGGGTTTTCAGACCTAGGTTTTTTAGATTCTCGTGGGTGTTTGTTTCCTGGGGTTTATTATTTGAGAAGTTAACTTTAGTATTTCGTGGTTTGACGTGCCTGAAATCTTGAATTAGAATAGTTAATTAACTGTTTGGGTTTTCAGACCTACGTTTTTTAGATTTTCGTGGGCGTATCTGATGAAATAATTTAGGTCGTATGATCATTTTAATTTATTTTTTAATGCACTAGTTTTTCAGTAAGGAAATTCGATATCCTAAAAGTGTTTAATTCAAACTTTTACCATGACCATCGATGTTGTTATCAGAATTTCAAAAGGATCATTTATGAATGCTGGCGTATCTGATGAAATAATTTAGATCGTATGATCAATTTAATTTATTTTTTAATGCAGTGATTTCACCTCTTGGATATACAGTACAGATACTTCATTCAAGAAATTATGACAAAATCGCAAGTAAGTAACAAACTCTTTTTTGTTTTCACCTCTTGGATATACACTGCGGATATTTCATTCCATAAACTCTGACAAAATTGTAACCGAGTAACAAATTCTTTTTTGAAGTCAACTCTTTGATGCACAATGCAGAAACTTCATTTGAGAAACTTTTAAAAATTTGTAAAAAAGTAAGTAAAAAATTCTTTCTTAAAGTAACCTCTTGGATACACAATGCAGAAATTTCATTAAAGAAATTATGAAAAAATTGAAAGTAAGTAGCAAATTCTTTCTTGAATTCACCTGCTGGATAAACAAAAAGACATTTAGTTCAAGAAATTATGACAAAATTCTAAGTAAGTAACAAACTCTTTCTTGAAGTTACCTCTTGGATACATAATGCAGAAATTTCATTTAAAAAATTATGAAAAAATTGTTAGCAAGTAACAAACTCTTTCCTGAAGTCACCTCCTGGATACACAATGCAGAAACTTCATTTAAGAAACTATGAAAAAAATTGTAAGTAAGTAGCAAATTCTTTCTTGAATTCACCTGCTGGATAAACAAAAAGACATTTCGTTCAAGAAATTATGACAAAATTCTAAGTAAGTAACAAACTCTTTATTGTCCTCAAGACTGAGACACACGATGTAGAAATTTAAATCAAGAAATTATGAAAAAATTCTAAGTAAGTAACAATTTCTTTCTTGAAGTCAACTCTTGGATACACAATACGGAAATTTCATTCAAGAAATTATGAAAATATTTGTAAGTAAGTAACAAACTCTTTATTGATTTCACCTCTTGGATATACAGTACAGATACTTTATTCAATAAATTATGAAAAAAATCGCAAGTAAGTAAAAAACTCTTTATTGTTTTCACCTCTTGGATATACAATGCGGATATTTCATTCAATAAATTGTGAAAAAATTGTAAGTAAGTAACAAACTCTTTCCTGAAGTCACCTCTTGATTAAACAATGCAGAAACTTCATTTAAGAAACTATGAAAAAATTGTAAGTTAGTAAGTAACAAATTATTTCTTGAATTCGCCTCTTGGATACACAATACAGAAATTTCAGAAAAGAAATTATAGAAAAATTGTAAGTAAGTAGCAAATTCTTTCTTGAATTCACCTGCTGGATAAACAAAAAGACATTTCGTTCAAGAAATTATGACAAAATTCTAAGTAAGTAACAAACTCTTTATTGTTTTCACGATTTAGCTACACGATGTAGAAATTTAATTCAAGTAATTATAAAAAATTCTCAGTAAGTAACAATTTCTTTCTTGAAGTCAACTCTTGGATACACAATACGGAAATTTCATTCAAGAAATTATGAAAATATTTGTCAGTAAGTAAAAAACTCTTTATTGATTTCACCTCTTGGATATACAGTACAGATACTTCATTCAATAAATTATGAAAAAATCGCAAGTAAGTAACAAACTCTTAATTGTTTTCACCTCTTGGATATACAGTACGAAAATTTCATTCAATAAATTATGAAAATTTGTAAGCATGTGACAAACTCTTTGAAGTCACCTCTTGGATAAACAATACAGAAATTTTATAAAAGAAATTATGAAAAAAATTGTAAGTAAGTAGCAAATTCTTTCTTGAATTCACCTGCTGGATAAACAAAAAGACATTTCGTTCAAGAAATTATGACAAAATTCTAAGTAAGTAACAAATTCTTTATTGTTTTCACGACTTAGACACACGATGTAGAAATTTAATTCAAGAAATTATAAAAAATTCTCAGTAAATAAAAATTTCTTTCTTGAATTCAACTCTTGGATACAAAATACAGAAATTTCCTTAAAGAAATTATTAAAAAATTGTAAGTAAGTAGCAAATTCTTTATTGAATTCACCTCTTGGCTTGGATATACAATACGGAAATTTCATTCAATAAATTATGAAAATTTGTAAGCAAGTAACAAACTCTTTCCTGAAGTCACCTCTTGGATACACAATGCAGAAACTTCATTTAAGAAACTATGAAAAAATTGTAAGTAAGTAAGTAAGTAACAAATTCTTTCTTGAATTCGCCTCTTGGATAAACAAAAAAAAGTCATTTCATTCAAGAAATTATGAACAAATTCTAAATAAGTAACAAACCCTTTCTTGAATTCGCCATTGGGTTGCACAATACATAAATTTAATTCAGGAAACTATGAAAAACATTGCAAAAAAACTCTTTCTCGAACTCGCTTCCTGGACAGACAATACAGCAATTTTACTCAAGAAATTATGAAAAAATTGTAAGTAAGTAGGAAACTGTTTCTTGAATTCTCCTCCTGGATGCACAATACAGATATTTCATTCAAGAAATAAAAAAAAATTGTAAGTAAGTAACAAACTCTTTCTTGAATACACCTCTTGGATACCCAATACGAAAATTTCATTCAAGAAATTATGAGAAAATTCTAGGTAAGTAACAATCTCTTTCTTCCTCCTAAAAAACTCATTCTTGAATTCGCCATTTGCATGCACAATACAGAAATTTCATTCTATGGAACCTCTACACGTGATTAAACACGTTTTGAAACTACATGCTATTTGCTTGCCTTTCCTTGGTACCTTTCCAAAGGAGCGGGGATTTCCCACTGGTTCCTACACATTGCAAAAAAGTGAGCAGTACGAAAACTCCACGTTTTCAACCAGACTGGTTTTTTAGACAACACCACTTTTTTTAGGGGTCAATCAGAGACAGCGAAGATTGCTCAATATACGATAACTTGATTGGTGATTGGTTACACACCACAACGGCGCATACATAGTGAGAGAGACATGCAAAGTCGACATAGCTTTATTTCATTTTTTAAGGTTAATTTAGACCAGGTTACGTGCGCGCACGTAACCTGGTCTTCAATTTCGCTCCCAAGGTTAGATTTTTTAATGCTATTTCTGCTTTAATAAATTACTAAAATCTGAAGTACTAAAGCAAGATTCCATTCCAGCTTATTTATTTATTTATTTAATAGCTGATGTGCATCAATTAGTGCAGTAAATCTACTCTGGTGTGATTTTATGCGAAAGTTTTAAATAAGAAAAAAATACTTCAAAATGATGGAACCTGCTGGGATTGAAGTCTACAAGGGCTCACCAACAACAGCCAAATTATTATTTTTACAATTAATTCATGTTTTTGTTTAACTAACTCCAAGTAAAAGACTCCTACGACGTCTCTTTTTTTAAGTAATAAATGAAATCGTCAAATTTTCATGATTTTAAAGCCAAATAAGTAGAATGCATCGTCTGGATTCTAGGAGACGTATAGGCACTACTCTTTTCTTCTTTATCGGTTTAATATCATGAAGAAGGTTTAACGGCGATTCCGTAGATATGATAGTTTGAAGTCTGTGGAAACAGTTTGACGTGTTCGGTGAGATTACGTTCCTTGGCGTTTGCTAGACATTTGCAAAAAAGGGGTAATTAGTGATTGGATAATTTTTTAACGGGAAATCTCTGAATAAAATATTTTTGGAGCATGTACTTGACGATGGATAAAAGGGTTAAGGTGATTAGCAATTACGAGCAAGGATCCCCCCACTGGTTCCTGGCAGTAGGCTATGCATATCAAATTACTGTACTCTGGGTTAGGTAACATGATTAAACACGCTTTTACAATCGGAATTCATTGATTGACATTTGCAAAAAAGGGGTAATTAGTGATTGGATAATTTTTTAACGTGAAGGGTCAATTTTGGAGGGAAAACCAAAAATGCTCAGAATCGAAAATAAATGGGATCTGCCTCAAGGGCAAGGCTCAGAGGCCCTTCGTTCCCCAATTTCTGAGGGCTGGGGAGAGGGGGGAGGGTCAATTTTCGAGGGAAAACCAAAAATGATCAGAATCAAAAATAAATGGGATCTGCCTCAAGGGCAAGGCTCAGAGGCCCTTCCTTCCACAATTTCTGAGGGCAGGGGAGGGGGGAGGGTCAATTTTGGAGGGAAAACCAAAAATGCTCAGAAGCGAAAATAAATGGGATCTGCCTCAAGGACAAAGTTCAGAGGCCCCTCCTTCCGCAAGTTATGAGGGCAGGGGGGAGGGGGAGTGAATTTTGGAGGGAAAACAAAAAATACTCAGAAACTAAAATAAACGGGATCTGCCTCAAGAGGAAGGCTCAGAGGCCCCTCCTTCCTCCATTTCTGAGGGCAGGGGGAGGGGGAGTCAATTTTGGAGGGAAAACCAAAAATACTCAGAATCAAAAGTAAACGGGATCTGCCTCAAGGGGAAGGCTCAAAGGCCCGTCGCTCTCTGTGGTCGGAGGGCAGGGGCCGGGGAACGTCAATTTTGGAGGGAAAAACAAAAATACTCAGAATCAAAAATAAACGAGATCTGCATCAAGAGAAAGGCTCAGAAGCCCGTCGTTCCCCCATTTCTGCGGGCAGGGGGGGGTCAATTTTGGAGGGAAAACCAAAAATACTCAGAATCGAAAATAAACGAGATCAGTCTCATGGGCAAGGCTCAGAGGTCCTTCGTTCCTCCATTTCTGAGGGGCAGGAGCGGGCGGGGGTCAATTTTGGAGGGAAAACCAAAAATACTCAGAATCGAAAATAAACGGGAATCTGCCTCAAGGGGAAGGCTCAGAGGCCCTTCGTTCCCCCATTTCTGAGGGCAGGGGAGGAGAGGGGGGGTTTAATTTTGGAGGGAAAACCAAAAATACTCAGAATCGAAAATAAACGGGATCTACCTCAAGGGGAAGGCCTGGGCTGATGTTTGCAAGTCTAAGAATTTGTCTTTGTTGGTTTGAATGTCTAAAGTGCCTGTCTTTCTCTGTTTACATGTCTGATTCTTTTTGTTTGCATGTCCGGGTTGGTGTTGCAAGTCCAAGTTGGGTTTTCAGACCTACGTTTTTTTTAGATTTTCGTGCGTGTTTGGTTCCCGGGGTTTACAATTTGAGAAGTTAACTTTAGTATTTCGTGATTTGACGTGCCTGAAATCATGAATTAGAATAGTTAATTAGCTGTTTGGGTTTTCCGACCTAGTTTTTTAGATTTTCGTGGGTGTTAGGTTCCTGGGATTTATTATTTGAGAAGTTAACTTTAGTATTTCATAGTTTGACTTGCCTGAAGTCATGAATTAGAATATTTAATTGGCTGTTTGGGAATTTTCAGACCTAGGTTTTTTAGATTTTCGTGTGTGTTTGACTCCTGAGGTTTATTATTTGAGAAGTTAACTTTAGTATTTTGTGGTTTTACGTGACTGAAATCATTAATTAGAATAGTTAATTTGCTGTTTGGGTTTTCAGACATAGTTTTTTATATTTTCGTGTGCTTTATGTTCCTGGGATTTATTATTTGAGAAGTTAACTTTAGTATTTCGTATTTGACGTGCCTGAAATCATGAATTAGAATATTTAGTTGACTGTTTCGGGATTTTCAGACCTAGGTTTTCCAGGTTTTCGTGTGTGTTTGACTCCTGGGGTTTATTATTTGAGAAGGTAACTTTAGTATTTTGTGGTTTTACGTGCCTGAAATCATAAATTAGAATATTTAATTATCTGTTTAGGGTTTTCAGAACTAGGTTTTTTAGATTTTTGTGGATGTTTGACTCCTGGGGTTTATTATTTGAGAAGTTAACTTTAGTATTTTGTGGTTTTACGTGCCTGAAATCATGAATTAGAATAGTTAATTACCTGTTTAGGGTTTTCAGACCTAGGTTTTTTAGATTTTCGTTGGTGTTTGTTTCCTGGAGTTTATTATTTGAGAATATAACTTTAGTATTTCATGGTTTGACGTACCTGGAATCATGAATTACAATAGTTAATTAGCTGTTTGGGTTTTCAGACCTAGTTTTTTAGATTATCGTGGGTGTTAGATTCCTGGGGTTTATTATTTGAGAAGTTAACTTTAGTATTTCGTGATTTGACGTGCCTGAAATCATGAATTAGAATAGTTAATCAGCTATTTGGGTTTTCAGACATAGTTTTTAGATTTTCATGGGTGTTAGGTTCCTGGGATTTATTATTTGAGAAGTTAACTTTAGTATTTCAAGGTTTGACTTGCCTGAAATCATGAATTAGAATATTTAATTGACTGTTTGGGGATTTTCAGACCTAGGTTTTTTAGGTTTTCATGGGTGTTTGTTTCCTGGAGTTTATTATTTGAGAAGTTAACTTTAGTATTTTGTGGTTTTACGTGCCTGAAATCATGAAATAGAATAGTTAATTAGCTGTTTGGGTTTTCAGACCTAGTTTTTTAGATTTTCGTGGGTGTTAGGTTCCTGGGATTTATTATTTGAGAAGTTAACTTTAGTATTCCATGGTTTGACTTGCCTGAAATCATGAATTAGAATATTTAATTGGCTGTTTGGGGATTTTCAGACCTAGGTTTTGTAGGTTTTCGTGGGTGTTTGTTTCGTGGAGTTTATTATTTGAGAAGTCAACTTAAGTATTTTGTGGTTTTACGTGCCTGAATTCATGAATTAGAATAGTTAATTAGCTGTTTGGGCTTTCAGACCTAGTGTTTTAGATTTTCGTGGGTGTTAGGTTCCTGAGATTTATTATTTGAGAAGTTAACTTTAGTATTTCATGGTTTGACTTGGGTGAAATCATGAATTTGAATATTTAATTGGCTGTTTGGGGATTTTCAGACCTAGGTTTTTTAGGTTTTCGTGTATGTTTGACTCCGGGGATTTATTATTTGAGAAGTTAACTTTAGTATTTTGTGGTTTTACGTGCCTGAAATCATGAATTAGAATAGTTAATTATCTGTTTTGGGTTTTCAGACCTAGGTTTCTTAGATTCTCGTGGGTGTTTGTTTCCTGGGGTTTATTATTTGAGAAGTTAACTTTAGTATTCCGGTGTTTGACGTGCCTGAAATCATGAATTAGAATAGTTAATTAACTGTTTGGGTTTTCAAACCTACGTCTTTTAGATTTTCGTGGGCGTATCTGATGAAATCATTTAGGTCGTATGATCAATTTAATTTATTTTTTAATGCACTAGTTTTTCAGTAAGGACATTCGATATCCTAAAAGTGTTTAATTCAAACTTTTACCTTGACCATCGATGTTGTTAGCAGAATTTCATAAGGATCATTTATGAATGCTGGCGTATCTGATGAAATAATTAAGATCGTATGATCAATTTAATTTATTTTTTAATGCAGTGATTTCACCTCTTGGATATACAGTATAGATACTTCATTCAAGAAATTATGAAAAAATCGCAAGTAAGTAACAAACTCTTTATTGTATTCACCTCTTGGATATACAATGCGGATATTTCATTCAATAAATTATGAAAAAATTGTAAGCAAGTAACAAACTCTTTCCTGAAGTCACATCTTGGATACACAATGCAGAAAATTCATTTAAGAAACTATGAAAAAATTGTAAATAAGTAAGTAACAAATTCTTTCTTAAAGTCACCTCTTGGATACACAATGCAGAAATTTCATTAAAGAAATTATGAAAAAATTGTAAGTAAGTGGCAAATTCTTTCTTGAATTCACCTTCTTGATAAACAAAAAGACATTTCTTTCAAGGAGTTCTTAAAAAATTCTAAATAAGTAACAAACTTTTTCTTTAAGGCAACTCTTGGATAAACAATGCAGAAATTTCATTCCAGATATTACGAAAATATTTTAATAACGTAAAAAACTCTTTAATTAAGTCAACTCTTTGATTAACACTTCAGAACCTTCATTTAAGAAACTATGAAAAAAAATTTAAGTAAGTAAGTAACAAATTCTTTCTTGAATTCACCTGCTGGATAAACAAAGACATTTCGTTCAAGAAATTATGACAAAATTCTATGTAAGTAACAAACTCTTTATTGTTTTCACGACTTAGATACACGATGTAGAAATTTAATTCAAGAAATTATGAAAAAGTTCTCAGTAAGTAACAATTTCTTTCTTGAAGTCAACTGTTGGATACACAATACGGAAATTTCATTCAAGAAATTATGAAAATATTTGTAAGTAAGTAACAAACTCTTTATTGGTTTCACCTCTTGGATATACAGTACAGATACTTCATTCAATAAATTATGAAAAAATCGCAAGTAAGTACAAAACTCTTTATTGTTTTCACCTCTTGGATATACAATGCGGATATTTCATTCAATAAATTGTGAAAAAATTGTAAGTAAGTAACAAACTCTTTCCTGAAGTCACCTGATGATTAAACAATGTAGAAACTTCATTCAAGAAACTATTAAAAAATTGTAAGTAAGTAAGTAACAAATTCTTTCTTGAATTCACCTCTTGAATACACAATACATAATTTTCAGTATAGAAATTATGAAAAACTTGTAAGTAAGTAGCAAATTCTTTCTTGAATGCACCCGCTGGATAAACAAAAAGACATTTCGTTCAAGAAATAATGACAAAATTCTAAGTAAGTAACAAACTCTTTATTGTTTTCACGACTTAGATACACGATGTATAAATTTAATTCAAGAAATTATGAAAAAATTCTCAATAAGTAACAATTTCTTTCTTGAAGTCAACTCTTGGATACACAATACGGAAATTTCATTCAAGAAATTATGAAAATATTTGTCAGTAAGTAAAAAACTCTTTATTGATTTCACCTCTTGGATATACAGTAGAGATACTTCATT